>NW_027142013.1:600000-848666 GCF_036365525.1 Heterodontus francisci | reverse complement strand
TGAGAGTGTGTGTGTGTGGATTGATTAGAGGTGAGAGTGTGTGTGTGTGGATTGATAAGAGAGTGACTGTGTGTGTGTGGATTTGATTAGAGGGTGAGAGTGTGTGTGTGTGGATTGATTAGAGGGTGAGAGTGTGTGTGTGTGGATTGATTAGAGGGTGAGAGTGTGTGTGTGGATTGATTAGAGGGTGAGAGTGTGTGTGTGTGGATTGATTAGAGGGTGAGAGTGTGTGTGTGTGGATTGATTAGAGGGTGAGAGTGTGTGTGTGTGGATTGATTAGAGGGTGAGAGTGTGTGTGTGGATTGATTAGAGGGTGAGAGTGTGTGTGTGTGGATTGATTAGAGGGTGAGAGTGTGTGTGTGTGGATTGATTAGAGGGTGAGAGTGTGTGTGTGTGGATTGATTAGAGGGTGAGAGTGTGTGTGTGTGGATTGATTAGAGGGTGAGAGTGTGTGTGTGTGGATTGATTAGAGGGTGAGAGTGTGTGTGTGTGGATTGATTAGAGGGTGAGAGTGTGTGTGTGTGGATTGATTAGAGGGTGAGAGTGTGTGTGTGTGGATTGATTAGAGGGTGAGAGTGTGTGTGTGTGGATTGATTAGAGGGTGAGGTGTGTGTGTGTGGATTGATTAGAGGGTGAGAAAGTGTGTGTGTGGATTGATTAGAGGGTGAGAGTGTGTGTGTGTGGATTGATTAGAAGGTGAGAGTGTGTGTGTGTGGATTGATTAGAGGGTGAGAGTGTGTGTGTGTGGATTGATTAGAGGGTGAGAGTGTGTGTGTGTGGATTGATTAGAGGGTGAGAGTGTGTGTGTGTGGATTGATTAGAGGGTGAGAGTGTGTGTGTGGATTGATTAGAGGGTGAGAGTGTGTGTGTGTGGATTGATTAGAGGGTGAGAGTGTGTGTGTGTGGATTGATTAGAGGGTGAGAGTGTGTGTGTGTGGATTGATTAGAGGGTGAGAGTGTGTGTGTGTGGATTGATTAGAGGGAGGGTGAGAGTGTATGTGTGTGTGTGGATTGATTAGAGGGTGAGAGTGTGTGTGTGTGGATTGATTAGAGGGTGAGAGTGTGTGTGTGGATTGATTAGAGGGTGAGAGTGTGTGTGTGGATTGATTAGAGGGTGAGAGTGTGTGTGTGTGGATTGATTAGAGGGTGAGAGTGTGTGTGTGTGGATTGATTAGAGGGTGAGAGTGTGTGTGTGTGGATTGATTAGAGGGTGAGAGTGTGTGTGTGTGGATTGATTAGAGGGTGAGAGTGTGTGTGTGTGGATTGATTAGAGGGTGAGAGTGTGTGTGTGTGGATTGATTAGAGGGTGAGAGTGTGTGTGTGTGGATTGATTAGAGGGTGAGAGTGTGTGTGTGGATGATTAGAGGGTGAGAGTGTGTGTGTGTGGATTGATTAGAGGGTGAGAGTGTGTGTGTGTGGATTGATTAGAGGGTGAGAGTGTGTGTGTGTGGATTGATTAGAGGGTGAGAGTGTGTGTGTGTGGATTGATTAGAGGGTGAGAGTGTGTGTGTGTGGATTGATTAGAGGGTGAGAGTGTGTGTGTGTGGATTGATTAGAGGGTGAGAGTGTGTGTGTGTGGATTGATTAGAGGGTGAGAGTGTGTGTGTGTGGATTGATTAGAGGGTGAGAGTGTGTGTGTGGATTGATTAGAGGGTGAGAGTGTGTGTGTGTGGATTGATTAGAGGGTGAGAGTGTGTGTGTGTGATTGATTAGAGGGTGAAGTGTGTGTGTGTGGATTGATTAGAGGGTGAGTGTGTGTGTGTGGATTGATTAGAGGGGTTGAGAGTGTGTGTGTGTGTGGATTGATTAGAGGGTGAGAGTGTTGTGTGTGTGGATTGATTAGAGGGTGAGAGTGTGTGTGTGTGGATTGATTAGAGGGTGAGAGTGTGTGTGTGTGGATTGATTAGAGGGTGAGAGTGTGTGTGTGGATTGATTAGAGGGTGAGAGTGTGTGTGTGTGGATTGATTAGAGGGTGAGAGTGTGTGTGTGTGGATTGATTAGAGGGTGAGTGTGTGTGTGTGGATTGATTAGAGGGTGAGAGTGTGTGTGTGTGGATTGATTAGAGGGTGAGAGTGTGTGTGTGTGGATTGATTAGAGGGTGAGAGTGTGTGTGTGTGGATTGATTAGAGGGTGAGAGTGTGTGTGTGGATTGATTAGAGGGTGAGTGGGTGTGTGTGTGGATTGATTAGAGGGTGAGTGTGTGTGTGTGTGGATTGATTAGAGGGTGAGAGTGTGTGTGTGGATTGATTAGAGGGGTGAGAGTGTGTGTGTGTGGATGATTAGAGGGTGAGTGTGTGTGTGTGTGGATTGATTAGAGGGTGAGAGTGTGTGTGTGTGGATTGATTAGAGGGTGAGAGTGTGTGTGTGTGGATTGATTAGAGGGTGAGAGTGTGTGTGTGTGGATTGATTAGAGGGTGAGAGTGTGTGTGTGTGGATTGATTAGAGGGTGAGAGTGTGTGTGTGGATTGATTAGAGGGTGAGAGTGTGTGTGTGTGGATTGATTAGAGGGTGAGAGTGTGTGTGTGTGGATTGATTAGAGGGTGAGAGTGTGTGTGTGTGTGGATTGATTAGAGGGTGAGAGTGTGTGTGTGTGGATTGATTAGAGGGTGAGTGGTGTGTGTGTGGATTGATTAGAGGGTGAGAGTGTGTGTGTGTGGATTGATTAGAGGGTGTGAGAGTGTGTGTGTGGATTGATTAGAGGGTGAGAGTTTGGTGTGTGTGTGGATTGATTAGAGGGTGAGAGTGTGTGTGTGTGGATTGATTAGAGGGTGAGAGTGTGTGTGTGGATTGATTAGAGGGTGAGTGTGTGTGTGTGTGGATTGATTAGAGGGTGAGTGTGTGTGTGTGTGGATTGATTAGAGGGTGAGAGTGTGTGTGTGTGGATTGATTAGAGGGTGAGTGTGTGTGTGTGGATTGATTAGAGGGTGAGTGTGTGTGTGTGGATTGATTAGAGGGTGAGAGTGTGTGTGTGTGGATTGATTAGAGGGTGAGAGTGTGTGTGTGTGGATTGATTAGAGGGTGAGAGTGTGTGTGTGTGGATTGATTAGAGGGTGAGAGTGTGTGTGTGTGTGGATTGATTAGAGGGTGAGAGTGTGTGTGTGTGGATTGATTAGAGGGTGAGAGTGTGTGTGTGTGGATTGATTAGAGGGTGAGAGTGTGTGTGTGTGGATTGATTAGAGGGTGAGAGTGTGTGTGTGGGATTGATTAGAGGGTGAGAGTGTGTGTGTGTGGATTGATTAGAGGGTGAGAGTGTGTGTGTGGATTGATTAGAGGGTGAGAGTGTGTGTGTGTGGATTGATTAGAGGGTGAGAGTGTGTGTGTGTGGATTGATTAGAGGGTGAGAGTGTGTGTGTGTGGATTGATTAGAGGGTGAGAGTGTGTGTGTGGATTGATTAGAGGGTGAGAGTGTGTGTGTGTGGATTGATTAGAGGGTGAGAGTGTGTGTGTGGATTGATTAGAGGGTGAGAGTGTGTGTGTGTGGATTGATTAGAGGGTGAGAGTGTGTGTGTGTGGATTGATTAGAGGGTGAGAGTGTGTGTGTGTGGATTGATTAGAGGGTGAGAGTGTGTGTGTGTGGATTGATTAGAGGGTGAGAGTGTGTGTGTGGATTGATTAGAGGGTGAGAGTGTGTGTGTGTGGATTGATTAGAGGGTGAGAGTGTGTGTGTGTGGATTGATTAGAGGGTGAGAGTGTGTGTGTGTGATTGATTAGAGGGTGAGAGTGGTGTGATTGTTAGAGGTGAGAGTGTGTGTGGATTGATTAGAGGGTGAGAGTGTGTGTGTGTGGATTGATTAGAGGGTGAGAGTGTGTGTGTGTGGATTGATTAGAGGGTGAGGAGTGTGTGTGTGGATTGATTAGAGGGTGAGAGTGTGTGTGTGGATTGATTAGAGGGTGAGAGTGTGTGTGTGTGGATTGATTAGAGGGTGAGAGTGTGTGTGTGTGGATTGATTAGAGGGTGAGTGTGTGTGTGTGGATTGATTAGAGGGTGAGAGTGTGTGTGTGTGGATTGATTAGAGGGTGAGAGTGTGTGTGTGGGATTGATTAGAGGGTGAGAGTGTGTGTGTGTGGATTGATTAGAGGGTGAGAGTGTGTGTGTGTGGATTGATTAGAGGGTGAGAGTGTGTGTGTGTGGATTGATTAGAGGGTGAGAGTGTGTGTGTGGATTGATTAGAGGGTGAGAGTGTGTGTGTGTGGATTGATTAGAGGGTGAGTGTGTGTGTGTGGATTGATTAGAGGGTGAGAGTGTGTGTGTGTGGATTGATTAGAGGGTGAGAGTGTGTGTGTGGATTGATTAGAGGGTGAGAGTGTGTGTGTGGATTGATTAGAGGGTGAGAGTGTGTGTGTGTGGATTGATTAGAGGGTGAGAGTGTGTGTGTGGATTGATTAGAGGGTGAGAGTGTGTGTGTGGATTGATTAGAGGGTGAGAGTGTGTGTGTGTGGATTGATTAGAGGGTGAGAGTGTGTGTGTGTGGATTGATTAGAGGGTGAGAGTGTGTGTGTGTGGATTGATTAGAGGGTGAGAGTGTGTGTGTGTGGATTGATTAGAGGGTGAGAGTGTGTGTGTGTGGATTGATTAGAGGGTGAGTGTGTGTGTGTGGATGATTAGAGGGTGAGAGTGTGTGTGTGTGGATTGATTAGAGGGGTGAGAGTGTGTGTGTGTGGATTGATTAGAGGGTGAGAGTGTGTGTGTGTGTGGATTGATTAGAGGGTGAGTGTGTGTGTGTGGATTGATTAGAGGGTGAGAGTGTGGTGTGTGGATTGATTAGAGGGTGAGTGTGTGTGTGTGTGGATTGATTAGAGGGTGAGAGTGTGTGTGTGTGGATTGATTAGAGGGTGAGAGTGTGTGTGTGTGGATTGATTAGAGGGTGAGAGTGTGTGTGTGTGGATTGATTAGAGGGTGAGTGTGTGTGTGTGGATTGATTAGAGGGTGAGTGTGTGTGTGTGGATTGATTAGAGGGTGAGAGTGTGTGTGTGTGGATTGATTAGAGGGTGAGAGTGTGTGTGTGTGGATTGATTAGAGGGTGAGAGTGTGTGTGTGTGGATTGATTAGAGGGTGAGAGTGTGTGTGTGTGGATTGATTAGAGGGTGAGTGTGTGTGTGTGTGGATTGATTAGAGGGTGAGAGTGTGTGTGTGTGGATTGATTAGAGGGTGAGAGTGTGTGTGTGTGGATTGATTAGAGGGTGAGAGTGTGTGTGTGTGGATTGATTAGAGGGTGAGAGTGTGTGTGTGTGGATTGATTAGAGGGTGAGAGTGTGTGTGTGTGGATTGATTAGAGGGTGAGAGTGTGTGTGTGGATTGATTAGAGGGTGAGAGTGTGTGTGTGTGGATTGATTAGAGGGTGAGAGTGTGTGTGTGTGGATTGATTAGAGGGTGAGAGTGTGTGTGTGTGGATTGATTAGAGGGGTGAGAGTGTGTGTGTGTGGATTGATTAGAGGGTGAGAGTGTGTGTGTGTGGATTGATTAGAGGGTGAGAGTGTGTGTGTGTGGATTGATTAGAGGGTGAGAGTGTGTGTGTGTGGATTGATTAGAGGGTGAGAGTGTGTGTGTGTGGATTGATTAGAGGGTGAGAGTGTGTGTGTGTGGATTGATTAGAGGGTGAGAGTGTGTGTGTGTGTGGATTGATTAGAGGGTGAGAGTGTGTGTGTGTGGATTGATTAGAGGGTGAGAGTGTGTGTGTGTGGATTGATTAGAGGGTGAGAGTGTGTGTGTGTGGATTGATTAGAGGGTGAGAGTGTGTGTGTGTGGATTGATTAGAGGGTGAGAGTGTGTGTGTGTGGATTGATTAGAGGGTGAGAGTGTGTGTGTGTGGATTGATTAGAGGGTGAGAGTGTGTGTGTGTGTGGATTGATTAGAGGGTGAGAGTGTGTGTGTGTGGATTGATTAGAGGGTGAGAGTGTGTGTGTGTGGATTGATTAGAGGGTGAGAGTGTGTGTGTGTGATTGATTAGAGGGTGAGTGTGTGTGTGTGTGGATTGATTAGAGGGTGAGAGTGTGTGTGTGTGGATTGATTAGAGGGTGAGAGTGTGTGTGTGTGGATTGATTAGAGGGTGAGAGTGTGTGTGTGTGGATTGATTAGAGGGTGAGAGTGTGTGTGTGTGGATTGATTAGAGGGTGAGAGTGTGTGTGTGTGGATTGATTAGAGGGTGAGAGTGTGTGTGTGTGGATTGATTAGAGGGTGAGAGTGTGTGTGTGGATTGATTAGAGGGTGAGAGAGTGTGTGTGTGGATTGATTAGAGGGTGAGAGTGTGTGTGTGTGGATTGATTAGAGGGTGAGAGTGTTTGTGTGGATTGATTAGAGTGAGAGTGTGTGTGTGTGGATTGATTAGAGGGTGAGAGTGTGTGTGTGTGGATTGATTAGAGGGTGAGAGTGTGTGTGTGTGGATTGATTAGAGGGTGAGAGTGTGTGTGTGTGGATTGATTAGAGGGTGAGAGTGTGTGTGTGTGGATTGATTAGAGGGTGAGAGTGTGTGTGTGTGGATTGATTAGAGGGTGAGAGTGTGTGTGTGTGGATTGATTAGAGGGTGAGAGTGTGTGTGTGTGGATTGATTAGAGGGTGAGAGTGTGTGTGTGTGGATTGATTAGAGGGTGAGAGTGTGTGTGTGTGATTGATTAGAGGGTGAGAGTGTGTGTGTGTGGATTGATTAGAGGGTGAGAGTGTGTGTGTGTGGATTGATTAGAGGGTGAGAGTGTGTGTGTGTGGATTGATTAGAGGGTGAGAGTGTGTGTGTGTGGATTGATTAGAGGGTGAGAGTGTGTGTGTGTGGATTGATTAGAGGGTGAGAGTGTGTGTGTGTGGATTGATTAGAGGGTGAGTGTGTGTGTGTGGATTGATTAGAGGGTGAGAGTGTGTGTGTGTGGATTGATTAGAGGGTGAGAGTGTGTGTGTGGATGTTGTGGTGAGTGTGTGTGGGATTGATTAGAGGGTGAGAGTGTGTGTGTGGATTGATTAGAGGGTGAGAGTGTGTGTGTGTGGATTGATTAGAGGGTGAGAGTGTGTGTGTGTGGATTGATTAGAGGGTGAGAGTGTGTGTGTGTGGATTGATTAGAGGGTGAGAGTGTGTGTGTGTGGATTGATTAGAGGGTGAGAGTGTGTGTGTGGATTGATTAGAGGGTGAGAGTGTGTGTGTGTGGATTGATTAGAGGGTGAGAGTGTGTGTGTGGATTGATTAGAGGGTGAGAGTGTGTGTGTGTGGATTGATTAGAGGGTGAGAGTGTGTGTGTGTGGATTGATTAGAGGGTGAGAGTGTGTGTGTGTGGATTGATTAGAGTGGTGAGAGTGTGTGTGTGTGTGGATTGATTAGAGGGTGAGAGTGTGTGTGTGGATTGATTAGAGGGTGAGAGGTGTGTGTGTGGATTGATTAGAGGGTGAGAGTGTGTGTGTGTGGATTGATTAGAGGGTGAGAGTGTGTGTGTGGATTGATTAGAGGGTGAGAGTGTGTGTGTGTGGATTGATTAGAGGGTGAGAGTGTGTGTGTGTGGATTGATTAGAGGGTGAGAGTGTGTGTGTGTGGATTGATTAGAGGGTGAGAGTGTGTGTGTGTGGATTGATTAGAGGGTGAGAGTGTGTGTGTGTGGATTGATTAGAGGGTGAGAGTGTGTGTGTGTGGATTGATTAGAGGGTGAGAGTGTTGTGTGTGTGGATTGATTAGAGGGTGAGAGTGTGTGTGTGGATTGATTAGAGGGGAGAGTGTGTGTGTGGATTGATTAGAGGGTGAGAGTGTGTGTGTGGATTGATTAGAGGGTGAGAGTGTGTGTGTGGATTGATTAGAGGGTGAGAGTGTGTGTGTGTGGATTGATTAGAGGGTGAGTGTGTGTGTGTGGATTGATTAGAGGGTGAGAGTGTGTGTGTGTGGATTGATTAGAGGGTGAGAGTGTGTGTGTGTGGATTGATTAGAGGGTGAGAGTGTGTGTGTGTGGATTGATTAGAGGGTGAGAGTGTGTGTGTGTGGATTGATTAGAGGGTAGAGAGTGTGTGTGTGGATTGATTAGAGGGTGAGAGTGTGTGTGTGTGGATTGATTAGAGGGTGAGAGTGTGTGTGTGTGGATTGATTAGAGGGTGAGAGTGTGTGTGTGTGGATTGATTAGAGGGTGAGTGTGTGTGTGTGTGGATTGATTAGAGGGTGAGAGTGTGTGTGTGTGGATTGATTAGAGGGTGAGAGTGTGTGTGTGTGGATTGATTAGAGGGTGAGAGTGTGTGTGTGTGGATTGATTAGAGGGTGAGAGTGTTTGTGTGTGGATTGATTAGAGGGTGAGAGTGTGTGTGTGTGGATTGATTAGAGGGTGAGTGTGTGTGTGTGTGGATTGATTAGAGGGTGAGAGTGTGTGTGTGTGGATTGATTAGAGGGTGAGAGTGTGTGTGTGTGGATTGATTAGAGGGTGAGTGTGTGTGTGTGGATTGATTAGAGGGTGAGAGTGTGTGTGTGTGGATTGATTAGAGGGTGAGAGTGTGTGTGTGTGGATTGATTAGAGGGTGAGAGTGTGTGTGTGTGGATTGATTAGAGGGTGAGAGTGTTTGTGTGTGGATTGATTAGAGGGTGAGAGAGTGTGTGTGTGGATTGATTAGAGGGTGAGTGTGTGTGTGTGTGGATTGATTAGAGGGTGAGAGTGTGTGTGTGTGGATTGATTAGAGGGTGAGAGTGTGTGTGTGTGGATTGATTAGAGGGTGAGAGTGTGTGTGTGTGGATTGATTAGAGGGTGAGAGTGTGTGTGTGTGGATTGATTAGAGGGTGAGAGTGTGTGTGTGTGGATTGATTAGAGGGTGAGAGTGTGTGTGTGTGGATTGATTAGAGGGTGAGAGTGTGTGTGTGTGGATTGATTAGAGGGTGAGAGTGTGTGTGTGTGGATTGATTAGAGGGTGAGAGTGTGTGTGTTTGGATTGATTAGAGGGTGAGAGTGTGTGTGTGTGGATTGATTACAGGGTGAGAGTGTGTGTGTGTAGATTGATTAGAGGGTGAGAGTGTGTGTGTGTGGATTGATTAGAGGGTGAGAGTGTGTGTGTGTGGATTGATTAGGGGGTGAGAGTGTGTGTGTGTGGATTGATTAGAGGGTGAGAGTGTGTGTGTGTGGATTGATTAGAGGGTGAGAGTGTGTGTGTGTGGATTGATTAGAGGGTGAGAGTGTGTGTGAGTGGATTGATTAGAGGGTGAGAGTGTGTGTGTGTGGATTGATTAGAGGGTGAGAGTGTGTGTGTGGATTGATTAGAGGGTGAGAGTGTGTGTGTGTGGATTGATTAGAGGGTGAGAGTGTGTGTGTGTAGATTGATTAGAGGGGTGAGAGTGTGTGTGTTTGGATTGATTAGAGGGTGAGAGTGTGTGTGTGTGGATTGATTAGAGGGTGAGAGTGTGTGTGTGTGGATTGATTAGAGGGTGAGAGTGTGTGTGTGTGGATTGATTAGAGGGTGAGAGTGTGTGTGTGTGGATTGATTAGAGGGTGAGAGTGTGTGTGTGTGGATTGATTAGAGGGTGAGAGTGTGTGTGTGTGGATTGATTAGAGGGTGAGAGTGTGTGTGTGTAGATTGATTAGGGGGTGAGAGTGTGTGTGTTTGGATTGATTAGAGGGTGAGAGTGTGTGTGTGTGATTGATTAGGGGGTGAGAGTGTTTGTGTGTGTATTGATTAGAGGGTGAGAGTGTGTGTGTGTGGATTGATTAGAGGGTGAGAGTGTGTGTGTGTAGATTGATTAGAGGGTGAGAGTGTGTGTGTGTGGATTGATTAGAGGGTGAGAGTGTGTGTGTGTGGATTGATTAGAGGGTGAGAGTGTGTGTGTGTGGATTGATTAGAGGGTGAGAGTGTGTGTGTGTGGATTGATTAGAGGGTGAGAGTGTGTGTGTGGATTGATTAGAGGGTGAGAGTGTATGTGTGGATTGATTAGAGGGTGAGAGTGTGTGTGTGTGGATTGATTTGAGGGTGAGAGTGTGTGTGTGTGGATTGATTAGAGGGTGAGAGTGTGTGTGTGGATTGATTAGAGGGTGAGAGTGTGTGTGTGTGGATTGATTAGCGGGTGAGAGTGTGTGTGTGTGGATTGATTAGGGGGTGAGAGTGTGTGTGTGTGGATTGATTAGAGGGTGAGAGTGTGTGTGTGTGGATTGATTAGAGGGTGAGAGTGTGTGTGTGTGGATTGATTAGAGGGTGAGAGTGTGTGTGTCTGGATTGATTAGAGGGTGAGAGTGTGTGTGTGTGGATTGATTAGAGGGTGAGTGTGTGTGTGTGTGGATTGATTAGAGGGTGAGAGTGTGTGTGTGTGGATTGATTTTGAGGGTGAGAGTGTGTGTGTGTGGATTGATTAGAGGGTGAGAGTGTGTGTGTGTGGATTGATTTGAGGGTGAGAGTGTGTGTGTGTGGATTGATTAGAGGGTGAGAGTGTGTGTGTGTGGATTGATTAGAGGGTGAGAGTGTGTGTGTGTGGATTGATTAGAGGGTGAGAGTGTGTGTGTGTGGATTGATTAGAGGGTGAGAGTGTGTGTGTGTGGATTGATTAGAGGGTGAGAGTGTGTGTGTGTTTATTGATTAGAGGGTGAGTGTGTGTGTGTGTGGATTGATTAGAGGGTGAGAGTGTGTGTGTGTTTATTGATTAGAGGGTGAGTGTGTGTGTGTTTATTGATTAGAGGGTGAGAGTGTGTGTGTGTTTATTGATTAGAGGGTGAGTGTGTGTGTGTGTGGATTGATTAGAGGGTGAGAGTGTGTGTGTGTTTATTGATTAGAGGGTGAGAGTGTGTGTGTGTTTATTGATTAGAGGGTGAGTGTGTGTGTGTGTTTATTGATTAGAGGTTGAGAGTGTGTGTGTGTTTATTGATTAGAGGGTGAGAGTGTGTGTGTGTGGATTGATTAGAGGGTGAGAGTGTGTGTGTGTTTATTGATTAGAGGGTGAGAGTGTGTGTGTGTTTATTGATTAGAGGGTGAGTGTGTGTGTGTGTGGATTGATTAGAGGGTGAGAGTGTGTGTGTGTGGATTGATTAGAGGGTGAGAGTGTGTGTGTGTGGATTGATTAGAGGGTGAGAGTGTGTGTGTGTGGATTGATTAGAGGGTGAGAGTGTGTGTGTGTTTATTGATTAGAGGGTGAGAGTGTGTGTGTGTGGATTGATTAGAGGGTGAGAGTGTGTGTGTGTTTATTGATTAGAGGGTGAGAGTGTGTGTGTGTGGATTGATTAGAGGGTGAGAGTGTGTGTGTGTGGATTGATTAGAGGGTGAGAGTGTGTGTGTGTGGATTGATTAGAGGGTGAGTGTGTGTGTGTGTGGATTGATTAGAGGGTGAGTGTGTGTGTGTGTGGATTGATTAGAGGGTGAGAGTGTGTGTGTGTGGATTGATTAGAGGGTGAGAGTGTGTGTGTGTGGATTGATTAGAGGGTGAGAGTGTGTGTGTGTGGATTGATTAGAGGGTGAGAGTGTGTGTGTGTGGATTGATTAGAGGGTGAGAGTGTGTGTGTGTGGATTGATTAGAGGGTGAGAGTGTGTGTGTGTTTATTGATTAGAGGGTGAGAGTGTGTGTGTGTGGATTGATTAGAGGGTGAGAGAGTGTGTGTGTGGATTGATTAGAGGGTGAGAGTGTGTGTGTGTGGATTGATTAGAGGGTGAGAGTGTGTGTGTGTGGATTGATTAGAGGGTGAGAGTGTGTGTGTGTGGATTGATTAGAGGGTGAGAGTGTTTGTGTGTGGATTGATTAGAGGGTGAGAGAGTGTGTGTGTGGATTGATTAGAGGGTGAGTGTGTGTGTGTGTGGATTGATTAGAGGGTGAGAGTGTGTGTGTGTGGATTGATTAGAGGGTGAGTGTGTGTGTGTGTGGATTGATTAGAGGGTGAGAGTGTGTGTGTGTGGATTGATTAGAGGGTGAGAGTGTGTGTGTGTGGATTGATTAGAGGGTGAGAGTGTGTGTGTGTGGATTGATTAGAGGGTGAGAGTGTGTGTGTGTGGATTGATTAGAGGGTGAGAGTGTGTGTGTTTGGATTGATTAGAGGGTGAGAGTGTGTGTGTGTGGATTGATTACAGGGTGAGAGTGTGTGTGTGTAGATTGATTAGAGGGTGAGAGTGTGTGTGTGTGGATTGATTAGAGGGTGAGAGAGTGTGTGTGTGGATTGATTTGGGGGTGAGAGTGTGTGTGTGTGGATTGATTAGAGGGTGAGAGTGTGTGTGTGTGGATTGATTAGAGGGTGAGAGTGTGTGTGTGTAGATTGATTAGGGGGTGAGAGTGTGTGTGTTTGGATTGATTAGAGGGTGAGAGTGTGTGTGTGTAGATTGATTAGGGGGTGAGAGTGTTTGTGTGTGTATTGATTAGAGGGTGAGAGTGTGTGTGTGTGGATTGATTAGAGGGTGAGAGTGTGTGTGTGTAGATTGATTAGAGGGTGAGAGTGTGTGTGTGTGGATTGATTAGAGGGTGAGAGTGTGTGTGTGTGGATTGATTAGAGGGTGAGAGTGTGTGTGTGTGGATTGATTCGAGGGTGAGAGTGTGTGTGTGTGGATTGATTAGAGGGTGAGAGTGTGTGTGTGGATTGATTAGAGGGTGAGAGTGTATGTGTGGATTGATTAGAGGGTGAGAGTGTGTGTGTGTGGATTGATTTTGAGGGTGAGAGTGTGTGTGTGTGGATTGATTAGAGGGTGAGAGTGTGTGTGTGGATTGATTAGAGGGTGAGAGTGTGTGTGTGTGGATTGATTAGCGGGTGAGAGTGTGTGTGTGTGGATTGATTTTGGGGGTGAGAGTGTGTGTGTGTGGATTGATTAGAGGGTGAGAGTGTGTGTGTGTGGATTGATTAGAGGGTGAGAGTGTGTGTGTCTGGATTGATTAGAGGGTGAGAGTGTGTGTGTGTGGATTGATTAGAGGGTGAGTGTGTGTGTGTGTGGATTGATTAGAGGGTGAGAGTGTGTGTGTGTGGATTGATTTTGAGGGTGAGAGTGTGTGTGTGTGGATTGATTAGAGGGTGAGAGTGTGTGTGTGTGGATTGATTTTGAGGGTGAGAGTGTGTGTGTGTGGATTGATTAGAGGGTGAGAGTGTGTGTGTGTGGATTGATTAGAGGGTGAGAGTGTGTGTGTGTGGATTGATTAGAGGGTGAGAGTGTGTGTGTGTTTATTGATTAGAGGGTGAGTGTGTGTGTGTGTGGATTGATTAGAGGGTGAGAGTGTGTGTGTGTTTATTGATTAGAGGGTGAGTGTGTGTGTGTGTTTATTGATTAGAGGGTGAGAGTGTGTGTGTGTTTATTGATTAGAGGGTGAGTGTGTGTGTGTGTGGATTGATTAGAGGGTGAGAGTGTGTGTGTGTTTATTGATTAGAGGGTGAGAGTGTGTGTGTGTTTATTGATTAGAGGGTGAGTGTGTGTGTGTGTTTATTGATTAGAGGTTGAGAGTGTGTGTGTGTTTATTGATTAGAGGGTGAGAGTGTGTGTGTGTGGATTGATTAGAGGGTGAGAGTGTGTGTGTGTTTATTGATTAGAGGGTGAGAGTGTGTGTGTGTTTATTGATTAGAGGGTGAGTGTGTGTGTGTGTGGATTGATTAGAGGGTGAGAGTGTGTGTGTGTGGATTGATTAGAGGGTGAGAGTGTGTGTGTGTGGATTGATTAGAGGGTGAGAGTGTGTGTGTGTGGATTGATTAGAGGGTGAGAGTGTGTGTGTGTTTATTGATTAGAGGGTGAGAGTGTGTGTGTGTGGATTGATTAGAGGGTGAGAGTGTGTGTGTGTTTATTGATTAGAGGGTGAGAGTGTGTGTGTGTGGATTGATTAGAGGGTGAGAGTGTGTGTGTGTGGATTGATTAGAGGGTGAGAGTGTGTGTGTGTGGATTGATTAGAGGGTGAGTGTGTGTGTGTGTGGATTGATTAGAGGGTGAGTGTGTGTGTGTGTGGATTGATTAGAGGGTGAGAGTGTGTGTGTGTGGATTGATTAGAGGGTGAGAGTGTGTGTGTGTGGATTGATTAGAGGGTGAGAGTGTGTGTGTGTGGATTGATTAGAGGGTGAGAGTGTGTGTGTGTGGATTGATTAGAGGGTGAGAGTGTGTGTGTGTGGATTGATTAGAGGGTGAGAGTGTGTGTGTGTTTATTGATTAGAGGGTGAGAGTGTGTGTGTGTGGATTGATTAGAGGGTGAGAGTGTGTGTGTGTTTATTGATTAGAGGGTGAGAGTGTGTGTGTGTGGATTGATTAGAGGGTGAGAGAGTGTGTGTGTGGATTGATTAGAGGGTGAGAGTGTGTGTGTGTGGATTGATTAGAGGGTGAGAGTGTGTGTGTGTGGATTGATTAGAGGGTGAGAGTGTGTGTGTGTGGATTGATTAGACGGTGAGTGTGTGTATGTGTGGATTGATTAGAGGGTGAGAGTGTGTGTGTGTGCATTGATTAGAGGGTGAGAGTGTGTGTGTGTGGATTGATTAGAGGGTGAGAGTGTGTGTGTGTGGGTTGATTAGAGGGTGAGAGTGTGTGTGTGTGGATTGAGTAGAGGGTGATAGTGTGTGTGTGTGGATTGATTGGATGGTGAGAGAGTGTGTGTGTGGATTGTAGAGTGCTGTCGAGAGGGACAAGTTTGGAGAGAGAGAGATTGATCTGATGGTTTGAAAGGGTGAATGTTCGATGTATTAATTTAGTATAATCCTTCTCTGCACAGAACTACAAGAGATAGGTATGGAGAGAGAAGCATCAGGAGAGCTCCAGAGGGAATATGCTCCAAATTAAACATCCATCAAGCCATTCCTCTGTGGGAACCATCACACCCTCATGATATTGGTTTTGGACATTTTGAAATCTATGTCCCCGCTTGTGGACCTCTGGGGTAAGGGAAATATGTCCTTACTATCCGCTCTATCGAGGCCCCTTATAATTTTATACACCTCAACTCAATCTCCACTCAGACTCCTCTTTTCCAAAGAAAACAATCCCAGATTGTCCAATCATTCGTTTGGATTTCTTTGCAATTTTGGAACTCTCTTCTGCTAACAGGGATTCATGCTGGTGTAATTGTTAATTTTTAAATTTTGTGATTGGTAGATTCTTGTTAACCAAAGGTATTAAGAGATAAGGGGCAAAGGTGGAATATATGGTGTTAGTTAGATCACAGATCAGCCCTGATCTCACCGAATTCAAGAGGGTTGAGGGGTTAAATTGCCTCCTCCTCTGCCTATGTCCGATGTTAAATATCCTTCTTTCACTCTGTCACCCTGTCTCTCTGTGTCTCTCTATTTCTCTCTTTCCATCTCTCTCTCTGTCTGTTTCGGACAGCACAGAGCGAGATTCACTCTGTATCCACCCCATGATGTTCCTGCCCAGGGAGACGTCCCTGCTTATGCTGAGTTTCACCCGGTCTCAGTTTGTACTGCACAAGACCATTTCTATGTTTATAATACAAAAGGCCCTGTCATTACTCTTTATCTAACCCCATGCTGCCCCTGCCCTGGGAGTCTGTGATGGGACAGTACAGAGGGAAATTTACCCTGTGTCTAACCCCACACTGTGCTTGGCTTGGGAGTGTTTAATGGGACAGTGTAGATGGAGCTTTACTGCGTATCCCTGGATTTTAGAAGGTTAAGTGGTGATTTGAACCCCTGTCCCCAGGCCATCAGGTTGGGCCTCTGGATTACGTGACCAGTGATGTTATCACGACACAACTGCCTCCCAAATGGATGTGGACACTGTCTGTCCCGTTATATCACTCACTGTAGTTTCTGGGCTGTAACCCTGAACATGGTCCCGAATCAGAGACTCAAAGTTCACATTTTAACTGGGAAAAGGCAGGAACAGAGTGAAATGGGATTGTTTTTGTCCCTGGATTCAGTGTCCACTGCAGACAGATCAGTTACATTTACAATAGAAATGCCAGGAGTGAACAAGGTCAATGCAATAATATGGAAAATGTTAATGACGCCTCTCAGAATTGCTATCTATCCAGTATGAGTACAGATTTCAGGTTTATTCCCGAGAGAGGTCTTCCTCAGAAACTGTCATTGACATTGAAATTATTGTGTTTAATCCACCACATTATTTACATCAGAGTCAAAGCTGCTGATGTAATGTGTTTGTTCAGGTGAGTGTCACAAAGAGCAATGATCAGGGGTATTACCGTGTCAGTGGAGACTTATCCCCTTTCGTGGGCATGATCAAAAAGATTGCAGGCGATACAAAAAAATGGCCGTGTGGTTGAGAGAGAGCAGAATAGCTGCAGACTGCAGGAAGATGTTAATGGACTAGTCAGGAGGGCAGACAAGTGGCAAATGGTATTCAACGCAGAGACGTGTGAGGTGATGAATTTGGGGAGGTCGAGCGAGGCAAAGGAATGCACAATTAATGGGAGAATCCTTCCAGGTGTAGAAGAAGTGTCGGACCTTGGAGTGAATGTTCACAGATCCATGAAGATAGCAGGGCAGGTCGCGAAGTGAGTTAAGAAGACATTGGGAATACGTTTCCTTTACAGGCCGAGGTGTAGAATAGGAGAGAGGTTATGCTGTAACTATTTACGTCATTGGTTGGGCCGAACCGTGAGTACTTTGTGCAGTTCCGGTTACCACATTACAGAAAGGATTTCATTGCACTAGAGAGGGTGCAGAGCACATTTACGAGGATGTTGCCAGGTCTGGAAAATAATTTTGCTGTGAGGAAATATTGGATAGGCTGGGGCTGTTGTGCTTGGAACAGAGAAGTCTGAGGTGAGGTTAGATTGAAATGTCGTAAGTTTTGAGGGGCCCGGATAGAGTGTACGTGATGGGCCTAATTACCTTCGCAGAGAGTTCAATGACAAGGGTGCATAGATGTAAAGTGAAATAAAAACAAGAAATGCTGGAAATACTCAGCAGGTCTGGCAGCATCTGTGGAGAGAGAAGCAAAGTTAACTTTGCATGATGGTGACCCCTCATGAGAACGTTCATCACTGACCTGAAACATGAGACAGGGAAGGTTGTAGGGGTGGAGGAGGTTACAGAGATCAGGAGTGTTGTAGGGCTGAGGACGTTACAGAGTTAGGGAAGGTTGTCGGGCCTGGAGGAGGTGACAGAGATAGGGAGGGTTGTCTTGGTGGAGGAGGCCACAGAGATCGAGAGGGTTGTCTTGGTGGAGAAGGTTTCAGAGATAGGGTGGCTTGTAGGGGCTGGAGGACGTTGAAGAGATAGGGAAGGCTGTAGGTGCTGGAGGAGATTAGAGATTCGGAGGGTTGTAGATGGTGGAGGAGATGACAGAGATATTGAGGGTTGTAGAGGCTGGAGCAGGTTAGAGAGATAGGAAGGAATATAGAGGCTGGAGGAGGTTACAGAGGTATGGATGGTATTAGGGGCTGGTGGGGGTTACAGAGCTACGCAGGGTTGTGGGGGCTGAGGAGGTTACAAAGAGAGGGAGGGTTGTAGGAACTGAGGAAGTAATAGCGATAGGGAGTGTTGCATGGGCTGGAGGATGTTACAGAGCTAGGGTGGGTTGTAGGGGCTGAGGAGGTTACAAAGAGAGGGAGGGTTGCAGGAGCTGAGGCAGTAATAGGGCTAAAGAGTGTTGTAGGGGCTGGAAGAGGTTACAGAGATAGGGAGGAAGTTACAGAAATACGGAGTGTTGTAGGGGGTGAAGGAGGTCACAGAGGTAGGGAGTGTCGTGGGCTGAAGAGGTAACAGAGATAGGGAGGATTATGGGGGATGAAGTAGGTTACAGAGGTAGGGAGGGTTGTCGTGGTGGAGGAGGTTACAGAGATCGGGAGGTTTGTAGGGGCTGGAGGAGGTTGCAGACATGGCGGGGGTGGGGGGTGTTCTAGGGGCTGCGGGGAATTAGAGAGATAGGAATCGATTTAGAGGCTGGAAGGGTTGACAGTTATACGAAGGACTGTTGGGGCTGGAGGAGGTTACCGAGATAGGGAGGGTTGTAGGGACTGCAGGAGGTTACAGTAATAGGAAGGGTTGTAGGGGCTGGAGGAGGTTACAGAGATAGGGAGGTTTGAAGGGGCTGGATGAGGTTACAGAGATAGGGAGGGTTGTAGGGGCTGGAGGATGTTACAGAGATAGGGAGGGTTGTTGAACTGGAGGTGGTTACAGATATAGGGAGAGTTGGACGGGCAGGAGGAGGTTACAGAGATAGGGAGGGTTGTAGGGGCTGGAGGAGGTGACACATATTAGGGAGGGTTGTAGGGGCTGGAGTAGGTGACAGAGATAGGGTGTGTTGGACGGTCAGGAGGAGGTTACAGAGATAGGGTGTGTTGTGGGCGCTGGGGGAGTTTACAGAGATTGGGAGCTTGGAGCGGCTGCAGGATGTTAGAGAGATCGGGAGGGTTGTATGTGCTGGAGGGGAGTACAGTGATAGGGAGAGTTATAGGCACTGGAGGCGGTGACAGATTTAGGGAAGCTTCTAGGGGATGGAGAACGTTACAGAGACAGGGGCAGTTGTTGGGTTGGAGGAGGTTACAGAGATATTGAGTGTTGTAGGGCTGGTGGAGTTTGGAGAGATAGGAAGGGATGTAGAGGCTGGAGGATGTTACAGAGATAGGGAGGATTGTAAGGGCTGGAGGAGTTGGCAGAGTTAGGGAGGGTTGTAGCTCTGGAGGAGGTTACAGCGATAGGGAGCGTTGTCGGGGCTTGAATAGGTGCCAGAGATAGGGAGGGTTGGAGGGGCTGGAGGAGGTTACGATGATAGGGAGGATTGTAGGAGGCTGCACAGATGGGGAGGGCTGTAGGGGCGAGAGGAGATTACAGAGTTAGGGAGGGTTGGAGGGGCTGGAGGAGGTTAGGGAGATAGGGAGGATTGTAGGAGGCTGCACAGATCGGGAGGGCTGTAGGGGCGAGAGGAGATTACAGAGATAGGGAAGGTTGTAAGGGCTTGAGGAAATGACAGAGATAGGGATTCCTCGAGGGGCTGGAAGACATAACAGAGTTAGGTAGTGTTGTAGGGGCTGAGTAGGTTACAGAGATAGGCAGGGTTATCAGGTTTGCAGTAGTTGACTGAGATCGGGAGAGATGTAAGGGCTGGAGGAGGTTACACAGATAAGCGGGAGGGGAGTTGTGCGCACTGGTGGAGGTCACAGAGATAGGGAGGGTTGTAGGGGCTGGAGGATGTTACAAGATAGGGATAGATGTGGGGACTGAAGGACATGGCAGAGATAGGGAGGTTTATGCGGTCTGGAGGAGGTTACAGAGATAAGGAGGGTTGTAGGGGCTGCAGGAGGTTACAGTAATAGGAAGGGTTGTAGGGGCTGGAGGATGTTACAGAGATAGGGAGGTTTGAAGGGGCTGGATGAGGTTACAGAGATAGGGAGGGTTGTAGGGGCTGGAGGATGTTACAGAGATAGGGAGGGTTGTTGAACTGGAGGTGGTTACAGATATAGGGAGAGTTGGACGGGCAGGAGGAGGTTACAGAGATAGGGAGGGTTGTAGGGGCTGGAGGAGGTGACACATATTAGGGAGGGTTGTAGGGGCTGGAGTAGGTGACAGAGATAGGGTGTGTTGGACGGTCAGGAGGAGGTTACAGAGATAGGGTGTGTTGTGGGCGCTGGGGGAGTTTACAGAGATTGGGAGCTTGGAGCGGCTGCAGGATGTTAGAGAGATCGGGAGGGTTGTATGTGCTGGAGGGGAGTACAGTGATAGGGAGAGTTATAGGCACTGGAGGCGGTGACAGATTTAGGGAAGCTTCTAGGGGATGGAGAACGTTACAGAGACAGGGGCAGTTGTTGGGTTGGAGGAGGTTACAGAGATATTGAGTGTTGTAGGGCTGGTGGAGTTTGGAGAGATAGGAAGGGATGTAGAGGCTGGAGGATGTTACAGAGATAGGGAGGATTGTAAGGGCTGGAGGAGTTGGCAGAGTTAGGGAGGGTTGTAGCTCTGGAGGAGGTTACAGCGATAGGGAGCGTTGTCGGGGCTTGAATAGGTGCCAGAGATAGGGAGGGTTGGAGGGGCTGGAGGAGGTTACGATGATAGGGAGGATTGTAGGAGGCTGCACAGATGGGGAGGGCTGTAGGGGCGAGAGGAGATTACAGAGTTAGGGAGGGTTGGAGGGGCTGGAGGAGGTTAGGGAGATAGGGAGGATTGTAGGAGGCTGCACAGATCGGGAGGGCTGTAGGGGCGAGAGGAGATTACAGAGATAGGGAAGGTTGTAAGGGCTTGAGGAAATGACAGAGATAGGGATTCCTCGAGGGGCTGGAAGACATAACAGAGTTAGGTAGTGTTGTAGGGGCTGAGTAGGTTACAGAGATAGGCAGGGTTATCAGGTTTGCAGTAGTTGACTGAGATCGGGAGAGATGTAAGGGCTGGAGGAGGTTACACAGATAAGCGGGAGGGGAGTTGTGCGCACTGGTGGAGGTCACAGAGATAGGGAGGGTTGTAGGGGCTGGAGGATGTTACAAGATAGGGATAGATGTGGGGACTGAAGGACATGGCAGAGATAGGGAGGTTTATGCGGTCTGGAGGAGGTTACAGAGATAAGGAGGGTTGTAGGGGCTGGAGGATGTGACAAGATAGGGATAGATGTGGGGATTGAAGGACATGGCAGAGATAGGGAGGTTTATGCGGTCTGGAGGAGGTTACAGAGATAGGGAGGTTTATGCAGGCTGGAGGAGGTTACAGAGATAGGGAGAATTGGAGTGCTGAGGAGGTAACAGAGCTAGGAGGGTTTTAGGAGCTGGAGGAGACCGCAGTGATTGGGAGTGTTCTGCGGCTGAGGAGTTAATAGAGATTGGGAGTGCTGTAGAGGATGGAGGCGGTTACAGAAATAGGGAGGGTTTTAGGGGCTGGAGGAAGTTACCAGGGTTGGGAAGATTGAATGGGCTGGAGCAGGTTACAGAAATAGTAAGTGTTGTAGGGGCTGGCGGAGTTGACAGAGATATGGAGTCTGGGTGCTCACTGGACACAGGTGTGATACTGGAGTATTGGAGAACAGCTGACATTGTACCTCTGTTTAAAAAGGGAGCGAAGGATACACCGATTAATTACAGGCCAGTCGGTATAACCTCAGTAGTGAGCAAATAATTGGAATATTTTCTGAGACAGGATAAACTGTCACTTAGAAAGGCATAGCTTAATCACGGATATTCAGCATTGATTCATTAAGGGAAGATCTTGTTTGACCAACCTGATTGAATTTTTTGAAGAAATAACAAGAAAGGTAGTGCAGTTGATGTGGTCTACAAGAATTTTAGCAAGGCTTTTGGTAAGGTCCCACAGCACAGACTGGTAAAAAAAAAAAAAATCCCATGGGATCGAGGGAAATGTAGCAACGTGGATACAGAAGTGTCTCAGTGGCAGGACACAAACGGTAATTGTTGACGGGCGATTTAGCGAATGGAGGGATGTTGCAGAGGCCTTCTGCAGGCCTCAGTACTGAGTCCCCTGCTTTTTGTGGTATATATTAAAGTTTTGGACGGAAATGTAGGGGGCATGACAAAGAAGTTTGCAGACGACACAAAGATTGGCCTTGTAGTAGATAGCGAGGAGTATAGTTTTCGGCTGCAGGAAGATATTGATGATCTGGTAAGATGAGCAGAAAAGTGGCAAATGGAGTTCAACTCAGAGAATTGTGAGGTGATGCATTTGGGGAGGTCAAACAAGACAACTGAATGTACGGTTTATGGGAAAATACTGAGAAGTATCGAGGGACCTTGGAGTGAATGTCCACAGATCCCTGAAGGTAGAAGGACAGATCAATAAGGTGGTTAAGAAGGCATATGGAATCCTTTCCTTTATTAACCGAGGTATAGAATATAAGAGCAGGGAGGTTATGCTGGAACTGTATAATTCATTAGTTAGGTCACAACTTGAGTACTGTGTGCAGTTCTGGTCGCGTTACTAAGAAAGGATGTAACTGCACTGGAGAGGGTACAGAGGGAATTTACGAGGATGCAGTCAGGACAGGAAAAATGCAGCTATGAGGAAAGATTGGATAGGCTGGGTTTGTTCTCCTTGGAACAGATCTGATTGAAATGTACAGAATGTTGAGGGGCCTTGATAGATTGGAGGTGAAGGTTCTATTGCCCTTAGCAGAGAGGTCAGTGACTCGGGGAATAGATGTAAAGTGATTGCCAAAATAATCAGAGGGGAGATGAGGCAAAATGTTTTCACCCAGAGGCTGATGTGGGCCTGGAACTCGCTGCCTGAAAGGGTAGTTGAGGCAGAGACCCTCATCTCATTCAAAAGGAGTCTGGATATGCACCTCAAGTGCTGTAATCTGCAGGGCTACAAAACAAATGCTGGAAGGTGGGATTAGAATAGATGGATCGTTTTTCGGCTGGCACAGACACGATGGGCCAAGTGGCCTCTTTCTGTGCGTTAAACTTTCTCTGATTCTATTTCAATGATTCAACGTTTCTGATCAATTAGCCAAGAACGGACGTTCTCTTGTTAATATTTAGCCGTCCAGCCAGAATAATACCTTTGCTCCAATAAATTTAGCATCGAATTCCAATGGTCAGTTCCAGCTCCTCTCTCTGGCCCAGGTAACAGACAGTTCCACAATTCGGGAATGAGCAACTCAGAACTCCCCCATTTCCAATGAGCATCACCAGCTTCTCTCTTTCTCTCTCTGTCTCTCTATCTAGTCCAGTAACATAGCAATTCCACAATGTGGGAATGAACATATATCAAAACTCCATTTAACTATGTAACCTGTTCTCTCTGGCCCAGAAAAAAGGCAGAGCTACAATGTGGCAATGTATGGATAACAAAAAAAAAGAGAGAGAGAGAGAGAGACGAAAGAGACGGGGTGCCAGACCGTATGGACGAAGGAGACAGGTTGTCAGACTGCATTCACGAAAGAGACGAGGTGACAGAGAGTGAGATAAAGAAAGCAGGCAGATTGATACAGAAATACAGAGAGGGAGTGAGAGGGAGGATTGAAGAGAGAGATAGAGAGAGTAGAAATGTACAGAGCATCAAACAGAGTGAGATACAGACGTGGACAGAGGGAATGAAAAATGGAATAAAAACACGAAATGCTGGAACCACTCAGCAGGTCTGGCTGCATCTGTGAAAAGAGAAGCAGAGTTAACGTTTCGGGTCAGTGACCCTTCATCGGAACTGACAAATATTAGAAAAGTCACAGGTTATAAGCAAGTGAGGTGGGGGTGCGGCAAGAGATATCAAAGGAGGTCTAGATTGGACCAGGCCACATAGCTGACCAAAAGGTCACGGAGCAAAGGCAAACAATATGTTAATGGTGTTTTGAAAGACAAAACATGAGTACAGATTAGCTGTTAATATACTGAATATTGAACAGCAGCAAGTGCAAACCTGAAAATAAACAGTGGGTAAGCAAACTGAACAAACTGAGATGAAATGAACTAAATGCAAAAAAAAGATTGTAAAAAATGTAAAAAAGAATGTAAGAAAAAAAGGAAGAAATAAATAACTAAAAATGAAAGTAAAATGGGGGGCTGCCATGCTCTGAAATTATTGAACTCAATGTTCAGTCCGGCAGGCTGTAGTGTGCCTAATCGGTAAATGAGATGCTGTTCCTTGAGCTTGCGTTGATGTTCACTGGAACACTGCAGCAATCCCAGGACAGAGATGTGAGCATGCGAGCAGGGGGGAGTGTTGAAATGGCAAGCAACCAGAAGCACGGGGTCCTGCTTGCGGACTGAGCGGAGATGTTCCGCAAAGCGGTCACCCAGTCTGCGCTTGGTCTCCCCAGTGTAGAGGAGACCACACTGTGAGCAGCAAATACAGTACACTACATTGAAAGAAGTACAAGTAAATCGCTTCTTCACCTGAAAGGAGTGTTTGGGGCCTTGGATAGCGAGGAGAGAGGAGGTAAATGGGCAGGTATTACACCTCCTGCGATTGCAGGGAAAGGTGCCATGGGATGGGTACGAGGTGGTGGGGTTAATGGAGGAGTGGACCAGGGTGTCGCGGAGGGAACAATCCCTTCGGAATGCTGACAAGGGAAGGGAGGGGAAGATGTGACTGGTAGTGGCATCACGCTGGATGTGGCAGAAATGGCGGAGGATGATCCTTTGGATATGGAGGCTGGTGGGGTGAAAAGTGAGGACAAGGGAAACCCTGTCACGGTTCTGGGAGGGAGGGGAAGGGGTGAGGGTAGAGGTGTGGGAAATGGGCTGGACACAGTTGAGGGCCCTGTCAACCACAGTGGGGGGAAATCCTCGGTTGAGGAAAAAGGAGGTCATATCAGAAGCACCGTCATGGAAGGTAGCATCATCAGAGCAGATGCGTCGGAGACGGAGAAACTGGGAGAATGGAATGGAGTCCTTACAGGAGGTAGGGTGTGAAGAAGTGTAGTCGAGGTAGCTGTGGGAGCCGGTGGGCTTATAATGGATATTACTAGACAACCTATTCCCAGAGATGGAGACAGAGAAGTCGAGGAAGGGAAGGGAAGTGTCAGAGATGGACCATGTAAAGGTGAGAGAAGGGTGGAAATTGGAAGCAAAGTTGATAAAGATTTCCATTTTGGGGCGGGAGCAGGAAACGGCACAGATACAGTCATCGATGTACCGGAAAAGGAGTTGGGAGAGGGGGCCTGAGTAGGACTGGAACAAAGAATGCTCGACATATCCCACAAAAAGACAGGCATAACTAGGACCCATGCAGGGACCCATAGCAACACCTTTTACTTGAAGGAAGTGCGTGCAGTTGAAGGAGAAGTTGTTCAATGTGAGAACAAGTTCAGCCAGGTGGAGAAGGGTGGTGGTGGATGGGGACTGGTTGGGCCTCTGTTCCAGGAAGAAGCGGAGAGCCCTCAAACCATCCTGGTGGGGGATGGAGGAGTAGAGCGATTGAAAAATGGAGATAGGCAGACGGAGTGTGTAGGAGAGACAGACAGGGAATGAGGTAGAGAGAGAAAAAACGAGAATGGAAGTGAGAGTGAGTCAGACAGAGCACAAAACCAAGAGATAGAGAGGTCAAGGGAGAGATCGAGAGAGAGGTCGAGAGAGAGGTTGCTAGAGAGAGAATGAGACAGACTGACAGTAGGAAGAGTGATAATTTGAGAGAGACAGGTTGGCAAAGAAAATGAGAGAGAAAGAGTGAGAGAGAATGAGAGGGAGAGAAAGAGGGCGAACGAAAGTTGGACAAGTAGAGCATGAAATAAAGAGAAAAAGACTGACGTGGCATGAGAGAGTTAATCAGACACGGAGAGAGACAGACATGGAACAAGTGAGAGAGGGGGGGAGTGACAGTGAGACAGACAGAGCATGGGAGAGAGAGAGACAGACACAGAGAGAAAGTCAGACAGATGGATCTGAATTTGTTCAACGTGAGTTTTGAGCTGAGGTTGGAATTGACATGTGTCACTGCCTCCCGAACATTTTCCAATTCCTGTGTGGGGCCTGTAAGGGGGATCAGACATTTTCAAACTGCAGTAATGTTCCCGACACGGGCTAAGAGTTAAATGTTTTACATCAACAAAACAGGTCCACTGGTCAAACTGGTTCTGTCCTCATTGTGCTGAATTAACATGTCAATGGACAGGACCTCGAGGAACATATTGAACAACATCCCAACGAGTAACATTTTTTTTTTCTTTCATAGGATGTGGGCGTCGCAGGCCATTTATTGTCCATCCCTAATTGCCCTTGTTCTGAGTGGCTTGCGAGGCCATATCAAGGGCAATTAAGAGTTAACCACATTGCTGTGGATCTGGAGTCACATGTAGGCCAGACCAGGTAAGGACAGCAGATTTCCTTCCCTAAAGGACATTAGTGAACCAGATGGGTTTTTACAACAATTAACAATGGTTTCATGGCCATCATTAGACCAGCTTTAAATTAAAACATATTCACTTGTGAAGCAAACTGTTGAGCTGGGTTGTGTCTGTGTGGAAAGGAATCCCCGTTCAAATCCCAAACCCTCTCCCTCCCTCTGTCTCCAGTGGAAAGGATATTTCTATCAGTCTGGTGTGTGTGGGTTGAGTGCTCGCATTCTGAGCTCAATTGATATCACTTTTGTTGTTTTACTTTCAAACCGGCATTTGTTTGTATTGGGATGTTACTGAGAGATTGTCAGTACAACTGAGAGAAAACAGTTTTTGGATCTTGCTGCAACTATTCTTGAGAATCTTTTCCTTTGTTTTATCCAATTTAATTTATTTTACTTCCCTGCTCCTGGGTTTTGTTTGTTTTACTTTGAAAACAATAAAGGCAATAAATGAAGAGAGTGAGAGAGTTTTGGGATGAGGAATATTATTGGACAGGCTGTCCATCCGCTTTGGGCAGTGTTCTTCACCCAGAGGCAGGATTCAATGTGTCTACCTGCATTTATGTCTGGCTTTTGATCCCTCATTTCAACATGCACCTGTTTGATTGTGGCCCTTGATTTTTAAAATGGAATAAAGTTTTGGTTAATTTATGTCTGGCCCGTCATTATGACATGAACATGTTAATCCTCGATGCAGTCGTTTAGGAAGGATAGGTGGAGGGGAAAAGGAGGTGTGATAACGCTGTTAATGCAGGACGAGACAGTACATTAGTGAGACAGTATCTTAGATCAAAGGAGCATGATGTAGAATCAGTTTGGGTGCTGCTAAGAAACAGGAAGGGGCAACAAACATTGGTGGGAGATGTTTTGTCGACCACCAAACTACAGTGGTAATGTTGGACTCGGTAAACATCAGGAAATTACAGCTGCATGTAACATGGGCAAGACAGTAACAATGGACATCTTCAATTTACAGATAGATTGCCTCATCCTAATTAGCACTAATTCTGTGGAGGATGAATTACCAGTATGTGTACGAGATGGATGCCTGGAGCAGTATGTTGAAGAACCAACTAGGGATCGAGCTATTTCAGATTTTGTATTTTGTAATGAGAAAGGGCTAATTAATAACCTTGTTGTAAAGGAGCCATTATGAAATCGTGACCACAATATGAAGGGCAAGTTGCCTATGGTGTACAGGGAAAATGCATTGAACGATTTGACAGTAGCCAGACAATGGCTAGTAGTTCAAAAGGTTATGTCACCGTTGACAACAAATGTACATCCCTCGAAGAAACAAAATCCCAACAGAAAAGGTGAATCAATCGTGGCTAACAAAATGAGTTAGTTATCATTAGGGGTCAAGTTAAATCACAGACAAAATAAACACTTCACCTGTCTGCCCCGGAATTAATAGCAAAATGTGTGGATATTTTATGTCTGTATTCAGACAATATAGACTGCAAAGAATGGTGGGATGCTGCAGTACGGTAGGGAAATCAACTTAAAAACAATTATTCACAAGTCTCGTCCAACTTAACTACAGATTAGACCCCGAAAAGTAATAAATGTCAGCACTCTTGAGTACCTTAAGCTTTACTCTGTATGGTTTTCAGAAATTAAACATGACACATGCACTACAAGATTAAAGGTTACACGTAGGTTAGGTGACATAGAATTCCAGTAAAATAGCACTAAATTTCCTGTGAATATTCCTGGAAAAATCAATGCTGGAAATGATCACCACAGACTCTCACCAAGTTCCCACTGATCACTGATCAGTCGTTCAGGAGGGACCTTCTTCCAATAGCTGGCCCGGCTATCTGGACTGCAGTGTCCGATAACGGAAAGGGACCTCTTATATCCAGGACTGGCCCTCAATCTCACCTCGTGCACCATGTCACTGGGCTCGGTGTTAGGGTCTTTCCCTGCATGAGCAAGCCCTCTGTGTGATCAATATATTTTTCTATACTGCCTGGACCACCCCACACACACATTGCATTTGCTTCTACATTCCAAGCCTCACCCGTACCTAATTTCTTGTCATTCAAAGACTCCATTTTATTCTACATATCCTGCCTTCTTGTAATTCCAGGCCTTTGGTCATTCACTGTCCATATCTTGTCTTAGGAATGCAGCACATGGGATATTCCAGACCCATTTCTGTTGAGTGTTTACTTGTAGAAGTGTATTTGCCATTTTAATATTTTTAACTTACTTAAACCTCGTCTTCCCACAAAGATCAAGCTCGCAAATTCAACAGTGTCCACTTTGACTTCATACCATCGTGTCTTATGTGCATTCTCACAGGATAGCAGGTATAACTGACCAGTGCTGTACTGCAGGGATCGGTGCTGGGACCCTTGCTGTTTCGAATGTACATTCATGATTTAGATGTGAATATAGGAGGTATGATCAGTAAGTTTGCAGACGCCACGAAAATTGGTAGTGCCGTAAATTGTGAGGAGGAAAGCCTTAGATTACAGGACAATACAGATGGGCTGGTAAGATGGGCGGAGCAGTGGCAAATGGAATTTAATCCTGAGAAGTGTGAGGTGATGCACTTTGGGAGGACGAACAAGGCAAGGGAATATATAATGGATGGTAGGACCATAGGAAGTACAGAGTGTCAGAGGGACCTTATTGCACTTGTCCACAAATCACTGATGGCATCAGCACAGGTTGATAAGGTGGTTAGGAAGGCATATGGGATACTTGCCTTTATTAGCTGAGTATAAGAGCAGGGAGGCTATGATGGAGCTGTGTAAAACACTAGTTCAGCCACAGCTGGAGTATTGTGTACAGTTCTGTTCAACACACTATAGGAATGATGTGATTGCACTGGAGAGGGTTCAAAGGAGATTCACCAGGATGTTGCCTGGGCTGGAGCATTTCAGCTATGAAGAGAGACTGGATAGGCTCGGGTTGCTTTCCTCAGAGCAGAGAAGGCTGAGGGAGGACATGATTGAGGGATACAAAATTATGAGGGGAATTGATAGGTTAGATAGGAAGAAACGTTTTCCCTTAGCGGAGGGGTCAATTACCAGGGGGCACAGATTTAAGGGTAAGGGGCAGGAAGATTAGAGGGCTTTTGAGGACAATTCCTTTCACCCTGCGAGTGGTTGGAATCTGGAATGTTCTGCCTGAAGAGGTAGTAGAGGCAGGAACACTCACAACATTAAAGACTTATTTAGATCTTCACTTGAAATGCCATAGCAGACAAGGCTACGGGCCAAGTGCTGGAAAATTGGACTAGAATAGGCAGGTGCGTGATGGTGGGCAGAAACACGATGGGCCGAAGGGCCTGTTACTGTGCTGTATAACTCTATGACTCTTGAACTGTCGTCATAGAATTCAGCTGACAATTGATCAGTTACATTGTTATTTCAGTCATTTCAGTCCATATTTACACTACACACGGTTCCTTACTGTTGTAATAAAGTAATATAGTGTTTATTCATCCCACTGGGGCAAAATTTCACTGGCTCAACATTCTCACCAAATACTAAAACATTCCACAATGCAAGTCTCACAAATTCAACACAAGTTTCCTTTTCTGAGTCTCGATGGTCTGTTCTGATTCTCTGAGGGATTACTGATGCTTATCCTGCACATGAGCAGTCGTCCTAATCCCGTGTGCCTGCCCAGCTCCCAAACCCGGCATCCGCTTACATTAAGGCAAGTGATACAGCAGTGTTTGAGTGACTGAGGCTGGTGAGTCTTGAGGCGGAGCCGGGGACAGTGAGTGACCCGGGTTAATCCGACACTCCAGGGAATGTTTAAATGGAGCTATACTCTGTATCTACCAAGTGCTGTACCTTCTCTGAGATTGTTAAATAGGGCAGTGCAGACGAGGAGACTTATTCCTTATCCACTTTATATATGGAGAAGTCATTCCTTCAAGTACATATCCAAGAGATTGTTTTAAATGTGATGAGGGTTTCTGCCTCTACCATCCTTTCAGGTAGTGAGTTCCAGACACCCACCAGCCACTGGGTGAAGAAACTATTGATGTGTTTCGTTCAGTTAAGTTTGATGTCAATGTTTCCACAGGATGTTGATGCTGGGGGATTCAGCGATGGGATAATGCTTTGAATGCCAAGGGGAGGTGGTTGGATTCTCTCTTGTAGCAGATGGTCATTGCCTGGCACTTGTGTGACGTGAATGTTACTTGTCACTGGTCGACCCAAGTCTGAATGTTGTCCGGGTCTTGGTGCATGTGGCTATGGATTGGTTCATTATCTGAGGCAAAATACTGTGTATGCTGGAAATCTGGAAACCATCGAGCTGAATCATTAACTCTGTTTCTCTTTCCACAGACCTGCTCAGTATTTCCAGCATTTCCTGCTGGTATTTCATTATCTGAAGAGGTGCGAATGGAACAGAACACTGTGCAATCATCAGTGAACATCCCTACTTCTGACCTTAGGATGGAGGGCAGGTCATTGATGAAGCAGCTGAAGATGGTTGGGCCTCGGACACTACCCTGATGAACTCCTGCAGTGATGTCCTGGGACTGAGATGATTGACCTCCAACAACCACAACCATCTTCCTTTGTGCTCGGTATGACTCCAACCAGCGGATTCCTACTGACTTCAGTTTTATTCGGGCTCCTCGATGCCACTCTCGGTCAAACGCGGCCTTGATGTTAAGGTCAGTCTCTCTTCCCAGTAGCAGACAGGAGGGACTCGGTCCCTTTGACCCGTTGTGTACTGAACATGCTCTGCTTCTTCACAGCCTGATACAGGACTGTACACGGCCGATTAATGTAGCCCATCAAACACTCCCTGAGCAGGTTCAGCACAGCTTAGGAACAGAATACAGTTCCTTCAACATTCTCTCTGTCTTCCTCTCTCCGTCTCTCCCTCCTGCTATCTCTGGCACTAGAGGGAGAGAGGGTTAGATATGCAGACAGGGAGAGTGCTGCAGAGAGGGACAAGGTTGGAGAGAGAGAGAATGTTGGGGTGGATTGAAAGGGAGAATGTAAGATATATTAATTTGATATAATTCTTCACTGCTGTGTGCACAGCCATATCAGAGATAGGTATGGAGAGAGAAACATCAGGAGAGATCCAGAGGGAATATCCTCCATTTTAAACATCCATCAAGCTATTACATTGTGGGAGCCATCACACCCTCATGATATTGGTTGTGGACATTTTGAAATCTATGTCCCCGCTTATGGACAATCTGTGCTAAGGGAAATAGGTCCTTCCTATCCACTCTATCGAGGCCCCTCACAATTTTATACACCTCAACTCAATATCCCTTCAGCCTCCTCTGTTCCAAAGAAAACAGCCCCAGCCTCTCCAATCATTCCTTTGGATTTTTTTTGCAATTTTGGAACTCTCTTCTGCAAATAGGGATTCATGCTGGCTTAATTGTTAATTTTTAAATCTGTGACTGATGGATTCTAGTTAACCAAAGGTATTAAGAGATAAGGGGGGGTGGGGGGATATATAGTGTGAGTTAGATCACAGATCAGCCCTGATCTCACTGAATGCTGCAACAGGGTTGAGGGGTTAAATTGCCTACTCCTCTTCCGATGTCCAATGTTAAATATCCTGCTTTCACTCTCAGTCACCCTGTCTGTCTGTGTCTCTCTATTTATTTCTTTCCATCTCTCTCTGTCTGCTTCGGAGAGTGTAGAGCGAGATTCACTCTGTATCCACCCCATGATGTTCCTGCCCTGGGAGTCGTCTTTGCTGATGCTGCATTTCACCCGGTCTCAGTTTGTACTGCACAAGACCATTTCTCTGTTTATAATACAATAGGCCCTGTCTTTACTCCTTATCTCACCCCATGCTGCCCCTGCCTTGGGAGTGTGTGATGGGACAGTGCAGAGGGAAATTTACTCTGTGTCGAATCCCACACTGTGCTTGGCTTGGGAATGTTTAATGGGACAGTGTAGACGGAGCTTTACTGAGTATCCCTGGAATGTAGAAGGTTAAGGGGTGATTTGATCAAAGTTTTCAGAATAATAAGGGAAAATGATAGAGGCCTTACTCAGAAAATGTCATTGACATTGAATTGATTGTGTTTTATCCACCACATTATTTACATCAGAGTCAAAGCTGCTGATGTAATGTGTTTGTTCAGGTGAGTGTCACTAATAGCAATGCTCAGGGATATAACCGTGTCAGTGGAGACTTATCCCCTGTCGTGGGCATGATCAAAAAGATTGCAGGCGATACCAAAAAATGGCCGCGTGGTTGAGAGAGAGCAGAATAGCTGCAGACTGCAGGAAGATGTTATGGACTAGTCAGGTGGGCAGACAAATGGAAAATGGTATTCAACGCAGAGACGTGTGAGGTGATGAATTTGGGGAGGTCGAGCGAGGCAAAGGAATGCACAATTAATGGGAGAATCCTTCCAGCTGTCGAAGAAGTGTGGGACCTTGGAGTGAACGTTCCTAGATCCATGAAGATAGCAGGACAGGTCGCTAAGAAAGTTAAAAAGACATAGGGAATACGTTTCCTTTATTAGCCGAGGTGCAGAATAGGAGAGAGGTTATGCTGTAACTATACAAGTGATTGGTTGGGCCGCACCGTGAGTACTTTGTGCAGTTCCGGTCACCACATTACAGAATAGATTTAATTGCACTAGAGAGGGTACAGAGCACATTTACGAGGATGTTGCCAGGTCTTGAAAAAATGTTGCTGTGAGGAAATATTGGATAGGCTGGGGCTGTTGTGCTTGGAACAGAGAAGTCTGAGGTGAGGTTAGATTGAAATGTCGTAAGTTTTGAGGGGCCCGGATAGAGTGTACGTGATGGGCCTATTTACCTTCGCAGAGAGGTCAGTGACAAGGGGGCATAGATGTAAAGTGAAATAAAAACAGGATATGCAGGAAATACTCAGCAGGTCTGGCAGCATCTGTGGAGAGAGAAGCAGAGTTAACTTTGCAAGTCGGTGACCCCTCATCAGAACCTTCATCACTGACCTGAAACATGAGACAGGAAAGGTTGTAGGGGTGGAGGAGGTTACAGAGATCAGGAGGGTTGTAGGGCTGATGACGTTACAGAGACAGGGTGGGTTGTAGAGCCTGGAGTAGGTGACAGAGATAGGGAAGGTTGTCGGGCCTGGAGGAGGTGACCGAGATAGGGAGGTTTCCCTTGGTGGAGGAGGCTACAGAGATCGAGAGGGTTGTCTTGGTGGAGAAGGTTACATTGATAGGGAGGTTTGTCGGGGCTGGAGGACGTTGAAGAGATAGGGAAGGCTGTAGGGGCTGGAGGAGATTACAGAGATTCGGAGGGTTGTAGCTGGTGGAGGAGTTTACAGAGATATTGAGGATTGTGGAGGCTGGAGGAGGTGACAGAGATCGGAAGGAATATAGAGGCTGGAGGAGGTTATAGAGAGTTGGATGGTTGTAGGGGCTGAGGAGGTTACAAAGAGAGGGAGGGTTGTAGGAGCTGAGGAAGTAATAGCGATAGGGAGGGTTGCAGGGGCTGGAGGATGTTGCAGAACTAGGGAGGGTTGTAGGGGCTGAGGAGGTTACAGAGCTAGGGAGGGTTGCAGGAGCTGAGGAAGTAATAGGGCTAAGGAGGGTTGTAGGGACTGGAGGAGGTTACAGAGATAGTTAGGGTTGTAGGGGATGGAGGAGCTTTCAGTGATAGGGAGTGTTGTTGGACTGGAGGTGGTTACACATATAGGGAGGGTTGTAGGGGCTGGAGGATGTGACAGAGATAGGGTGTGTTGGACGGTCAGGAGGAGGTTACAGAGATAGGGTGTGTTGTGGGCGCAGGGGGAGTTTACAGAGATAGGGAGCTTGGAGGGGGTGCAGGATGTTAGAGAGATCGGGAGGGTTGTGTGTGCTGGAGGGGAGTACAGTGATAGGGAGAGTTATAGGCACTGGAGGCGGTGACAGATTTAGGGAAGCTTCTAGGGTATGGAGGACATTACAGAGATAGGGACGGTTGTCGGGGTGGAGGAGGTTACAGAGATAGGGATGTTTTTAGAGGTTGGAGGAGGTTGCATTTATAGGGAAGATTGTCGGAGCTGGAGGAGTTGGTGGAGTTAGGGAGGGTTGTCGCTCTGGAGGAGGTGACAGCGATAGGGAGCGTCCTTGGGGCTTGAATAGGTGCCAGAGATAGGGAGGGTTGGAGGGGCTGGAGGAGGTTACGGAGATAGGGAGGATTGTAGGAGGCTGCACAGATCGGGAGGGCTGTCGGGGCTAGAGGAGATTACAGAGATAGGGAGGGTTGTAAGGGCTTGAGGAAATTACAGAGATAGGGATTCTTCTTGGGGCTGGAAGACGTAACAGAGTTAGGTAGTGTTGTAGGGGCTGAGTAGGTTACAGAGATAGGCAGGGTTATCAGGTTTGCAGTAGGTGACAGAGATCGGGTGGGGCCTGGATTGAGTGGAGGTGAAGGTTCTATTGTCCTTAGCAGAGAGTTCAGTGACTAGGGGGAATAGATGTAAAGTGATTGCCAAAATAATCAGAGTTGAGATGAGGCAAAATGTTTTCACACAGAGGCTGATGTGGGTCTGGAACTCGCTGCCTGAAAGGGTAGTTGAGGCAGAGATCCTCAACTCATTCAAAAGGAGTCTGGATAAGCACCTCAAGTGCTGTAATCTGCAGGGTTACGGACCAAATGCTGGAAGGTGGGATTAGAATAGGCGGATCGTTTTTGGGCTGGCACAGACACAATGGGCCAAGTGGCCTCTTTCCGTGCATTAAACTTTGTCTGATTCTATTTCTATGATTTAACGTTTCAGATCAATTAGCCAAGAACTGACGATCACTGATTAATATTTCTCCCCCCAGCCAGAATAACACCTTTGCTGCAATAAACGTAGCATCGAATTCCTGTGATCAGTCCCAGCTCCTCTCTCTGGTCCAGATAACAGACAGTTCCACAATTCGGGAATGAACAGTACAAAACTCCCCCATTTCCAATGAGCAAGCCCACCTTCTCTCTCTCTCTCTCTTGTTCAGTAACATAGGAATTCTGCAATTGGGGAATGGACATATATCAAAACTCCATTTAACTATGCAACCTGCTCTCTCTGGCCCAGAAAACACGCAGTTCGAAAAGATAAATGACAAAAGTCTACAGTGTGTCTTGTACAATGGGAGGTCCTCTCTCTGGACCAGATAAAAGGCAAAGTATGGATAACAAAAAAAAGAGAGTGAGAGAGACGAAAGAAACGGGGTGCCAGACCGTATGGACGAATGAGACGAGGTGACAGAGAGTGAGATAAATGAAGCAGACAGATTGATACAGAAATACAGACAGGGAGTGAGAGAGAGGATTGAAGAGAGAGCGAGAGAGAGTAGAAAAGTACAGAGCACCAAACAGGGTGAGGGAGAGACGTGGGGGGAGACGGGGGGAGAGACAGAAAGTGAGAGTATGTCAGACAGAGCACAAAACCAAGAGATAGATAGAGAGAGAGAGGGAGAGAAAGAGGGAGAATGAAAGTTGGACAGGTAAAGCATGAAATAAAGAGAGAGACTGACGTGGAATGAGAGAGTAAATCAGACACGGAGAGAGACAGACATGCAACCAGTGAGAGAGGGGGGGAGTGACAGTGAGACAGACAGAGCATGGGAGAGAGAGAGACAGACACAGAGAGAAAGTCAAACAGATGGATCTGAATTTGTTCAACGTGAGTTTTGAGCTGTGGTTGGAATTGACATGTGTTACTGCCTCCCGAACATTTTCCAATTCCTGTGTGGGGCCTGTAAGGGGGATCAGACATATTCAAACTGCAGTAATGTTCCCGCCAAGGGCTTAGAGTTAAATGTTTTACATCAACAAAACAGGTCCACTGGTCAAACTGGTTCTGTCCTCATTGTGCTGAATTAACATGTCAATGGACAGGACCTCAAGGAACATATTGAACAACATCACAACGAGTAACATTTTTTTTTCTTTCATAGGATGTGGGCGTCGCAGGCCAGGCCAGCATTTATTGTCCATCCCTAATTGCCCTTGAACTGAGTGGCTTGCGAGGCCATTTCGAGAGCATGTAAGAGTTAACCACATTGCTGTGGATCTGGAGTCACATGTAGGCCAGACCAGGTAAGGACAGCAGATTTCCTTCCCTAAAGGACATAAGTGAACCAGATGGGTTTTTACAACAATCGACAATGGTTTCATGGCCATCATTAGACTAGCTTTAAATTAAATCATATTCACTTGTGAAGCAAACTGTTGAGCTGGGTTGTGTCTGTGTGGAAAGGAATCCCAGTTCAAATCCCAAACCCTCACCCTCCCTCTGTCTCCAGTGGAAAGGATATTTCTCTCAGTCTGGTGAGTGTGGGTTGTGTGCTCGCATTGTGAGCATTTGTGTCTGGCTTTTGGTCCATTTCAACATGCGCCTGTTTGGTGGTGGTCCTTGTGTTTTAAAATGGATTAAAGTTTTTGTTAGTTTAGGCATGGCCCGTCATTAATACACGAACATGTTAATTCGAGATGCAGTCATTTAGGAAGGATAGGCGGAGGTGAAAAGGAGGTGCGATAGTGCTCTTAATGCAGGACGAGACAGTACATTAGTGAGACAGTATCTTAGATCAAAGGAGTGAGATGTTGAATCAGTTTGGGTGGAACTAATAAACAGCAAGGGGCAGCAAACATTGGTGGGAGATGTTTTGCAGACCACCAAACTACAGTGGTAATGTTGGACTCGGTACACATCAGGAAATTACAGTTGCATGTAATACGGGCAGTACAGTAACAATGGACATCTTCAATTTACAGATAGATTGCATCATCCTAATTAGCACTAATTCTGTGGAGGATGAATTCCTAGTATGTGTACGAGATGGATGACTGGAGCAGTATGTTGAAGATCCAACTAGGGATCGATCTATTTCTGATTTAGTATTTTGTAATGAGAAAGGGCTAATTGACAACCTTGTTGTAAAGGAGCCATTATGAAATCGTGACCACAATATGATAGAATTTTACATTTGAGAAAAAGGATATAGTTCATTCTGAAACTAGGCTTGTAAATCTGAACGAAGGAAACTATGAAGATATGAAGAGCAAGTTGCCGATGGTGTATTGGGAAAATGCATTAAACGATTTGACAGTAGCCAGGCAATGGATAATAGTTAAAGACGTTATTTCACGGTTGACAGCAAACGTATATTCCTCGAAGAAACAAAAACCCAACAGAAAATGTGAATCAATCGTGGCTAACAAAATGAGTTGATTATCATTAGGGGTCCAGTTAAATCACAGACAAAATAAACACTTCACCACAGGCATAAATAGCTAACTTTGTGGATATTTTATGTCTGTATTCAGACAAGATGAACAACAAAGTATATTATATTGTGGGATGCTGCAGTATGGTAGGAAAATCAACTTAAATACAATTGCTCACAAGTCCAGTCCAACTTAACTGCAGCTTCGACATGATGAGTTAATAAATGCCAACAATCTTCACCTTGTTGGAGTACCTTAAGCTCTACTCTGTATGGCTTTCAGAAATTAAACATTACACATATACTACAAGATTAAAGGTTACACGTAGGTTAGGTTACATAGAATTCCAGGAAAATAGCACTAAAATCCCAGTGAATATTCCTGGAAAAATCAATGCTGGAAATGATCCCCACAGACTCTCACCCAGTCTGTGTCTTTAATCTCACCAAGTTCCCACTGATCGAACGCTTGTGTTCCCAGACAGATCAAGCTCGCAAATTCAACAGTGTCCAATTGACTTCATCCCATCGTGTCTTGTGTACATTCTCACAGGATAGCAGGTATAACTGACCAGCGGTGTACTGCAGGGATTGGTGCTGGGACCCTTGCTGTTAGTAGTGTACATTAATGATTTAGATGTGAATATAGGAGGTATGATCAGTAAGTTTGCAGATGACACGAAAATTTGTGGTGTCATAAATAGTGAGGCCGAAAGCCTTAGATTACCGGAGAATATAGGTGGGCTGGTAAGATGGGCAGAGCAGTGGCAAATGAAATTTAATCCTGAGAGGTGTGAGATGACGCACTTTGGGAGGAATAACAAGGCAAGGGAATATATAATGGATGGTAGGACCATAGGAAGTACAGAGTGTCAGAGGGACCTTGGTGTACTTGTCCACAGCTCACTGAAGTCAGCAGCACAGGTAGATAAGTTGGTTAGGAAGGCATATGGGATACTTGCCTTTATTAGCCGAGGCTTAAAATATAAGAGCAGGGAGGTTATGATGGAGCTGTGTAAAACACTAGTTCGGCCACAGCTGGAGTACTGTGCACAGTTCTGGGCGCCACACGAGAGGATGGATGTGATTGCACTGGAGAGGGTGCAAAGGAGATTCACCAGGATATTTCCTGGGATGGAGCATTTCAGCTATGAAGAGAGACTGGATAGGCTGGGATAAAAACAGGAAATGCTGGAACCACTCAGCAGGTCTGGCAGCATCTGTGGAAAGAGAAGCAGAGTTAACGTTTCGGGTCAGTGACCCTTCATCGGAACTGACAAATATTAGAAAAGTCACAGATTATAAGCAAGTGAGGTGGGGGTGGGGCAAGAGATAACAAAGGAGGTCTCGATTGGACCACGCCACATAGCTGACCAAAAGGTCACGGAGCAAAGGCAAACAATATGTTAATGGTGTGTTGAAAGACAAAGCATTAGTACAGATTAGCTGTGAATATACTGAATATTGAACAGCAGCAAGTGCAAACCTGAAAATAAACAGTGGGTAAGCAAACTGAAGCTATCTCGACCTCCTTTGTTATCTCTTGCCCCATCCCCACCTCACTTGCTTATAATCTGTGACTTTTCCAATATTTGTCAGTTCCGATGAAGGGTCACTGACCCGAAACGTAAACTCTGCTTCTCTTTCCACAGATGTTGCCAGACCTGCTGAGTGGTTCCAGCATTTCTTGTTTTTATTTCAGATTTCCAGTATCCGCAGTATTTTGCTTTTATTTTACTGGATAAGCTGGGGTTGTTTTCCTTCGAGCAGAGAAGGCTGAGGGGGGACATGATTGAGGTATCCAAAATTATGAGGGGAATTGATAGGTTAGATAGGAAGAAACTTTTTCCCTTAGCGGAGGGGTCAATAACCAGGGGGCATAGATTTAAGGGTAAGGGACAGGAGGTTTCGAGAGGATTTGAGGACAATTTCTTTCACCCTGAGGGTGGTTGGAATCTGGAACGCTCTACCTGAAGAGATGGTAGAGGCAGGAACCCTCACAACATTTACGAAGTATTTAGATGAGCACATGAAATGCCATAGCATACAAGGCTACAGGCCAAGTGCTGGAAAATGGGATTAGAACAGGAAGGTGCTTGATGGTGGGCAGGAACACGATGGGCCGAAGGGCCTGTTTCTGCGCCGTATGACTCTATGACTCGAACTGTCGTCATAGTATTCAGTTGAAAATTGATCAGTTACATTGTTATTTCAGTCCATATTTACAGTACACACGGTACCTTACTGTTGAAATAAAGTCATATTGTATCTATTCATCCCACTGGGGCAAAATTTCACTGGCTCAACATTCTGACCAAGTACTAAAACATTCCACAATGCAAGAATCTGAATTCAACAAAAGTTTCCTTTTCTGAGTCCCGCTAGTCTGTTCTGACTCTCCGAGGGATTACTGATGCGTATCCTTCACATGATCAGTCGCCCGAATCCCGTGTGCCTGTCCTGCACCCAAACCCGGCATCCACTTCTTTTAAGGCAAGTGATACAGGAGAGTCTCAGTGACTGAGGCAGGTGAGTCTTGAGCCTGAGCCAGGCACAGTGAGTGACCCGGGTTAATCCAACACTCCAGTGAATGTTTAAACAGAGCTGTACTCTATATCTAACCCGTGCTGTACCTTCTCTGAGTGTATTCGATGGGACAGGGTAGATGTGCAGAAGTTATCCCTTCATTTCATCTCTGGGAAATTGGAGAAGCCAGGGTTGTTCTCTGTGTCTCTCTCTGTCCTCCTCTCCATCTCTCCCTCCTGCTATCTCTGACACTGGGAGAGAGACAGAGGGAGAGAGACAGAGGGAGAGAGGGTTAGATATGCAGAGAGAGAGAGGGCTGCAGAGAGGAACAAGGTTGCAGAGAGTGAGATTGATGGGATGGATTTAAAGGGAGAATGTGAGATATATTCATTTGATGTCATCCTTCACTACTGTGTACAGAAACAGAGAAAGGTCGGTGTAGAGAGTGAAATATTGGTAGAGAGGGAGAAATGTAAATGAAGTTGGGGCCCAGGCGGCCGGTTCTGATGATCCAGAAGGAAAATGCTCCTTTGTGAACCTTCAGCAAGCTATTCCACCATGGGAGCCATCACACCCTCATGATTTTGGTGTGGAAATCTTATAATCTAAGCCCCTGCTAAATCCAGCCTATCCAATCTTTACTCATCGTTAAAATTATCCATTCCTGACAACATCCTCTGTAAATCTCCTCTGTACCCTTTCGAGTGTGACCACATCCTTCCTGTAGTGTGGTCACCAGAACTGTACACAGTACTCTAGCTGTGGTCTAACTAGTGTTTATACAGTATTAACATAACCTCCATGCCCTTATATTCTGTACATCGGCCAATAAAGGAAAGTATTCCGTAAGCCTGCTTAACCACCTGATCCACCTGTCCTGTTACCCTCAGGAATCAGTGGACATTCACTCCAAGGTCCCTCTTTTCACAGACGGAGAGATTGTTCAGTTAGATTGTAAGAGCAAATGTAAAACATTATAATTTGATGTAATCCTTCACTGCAGTATACACAGACAATCGAGCGAGAGGCATGGAGTGTGAAAAATCGGGGTAGAGGGAGAAAAATAGACGGAGAGGCTAACAGATAGGAAAGGAGTGATCGGCACGGAGCGAGAGGTAATCTCTGGTAATATCTCTCGCTGGTAATCTCTCTCTGTGCCTATCTCTCTCTTCCCCTCTCTTCTACTCTCTGAAACCCTATTTCATCTCTCAGTTTATCATTTTCCAAGTGTCTCGCTCCCTTTTAGAACATCGAACACTACAGCACAGTGCAGGCCCTTGGGCCCACGATGTTGTGCCGAACATTTAACCTACTCAAACATCAAACTAACTACCTACTCTTCATTCTACTATCATCCATGTACCTATCCAAGAGTCGCTTAAATGCCCCGAATGTATCTGCTTCTGCTACCACCGCTGGCAACGCATAACACGCACCCACCACTCTCTGTGTAAAGAACCTACCTCTGACATCTCCCCGAAACCTTCCTCCAAATCACGTTAATATTATGCCCCCTGGTGATAGCCCTTTCAACCCTGGGAAAAAGTCTCTGACTATCCACTCTATCCTTGCCTCTCATCATCTTGTACCCCTCTATAAGTCACCTCTCATCATTCTTCGCTCCAACGAGAAAAGCCCTAGCTCCCTCAATCTTTCTTCATCGGACATGTCCTCCAGTCCAGGCAGCATCCTGGTAAATCTCTTCTGCACCCTCTCTAAAGCTTCCACATCCTTCCTATAACGAGGCGACCAGAACTGAACACAATATTCCAAGTGTGCCCTTACAGAGCTGCAGCATAACCTCGCCACTCTTAAACTCAATCTCAATCCCCCTGTTAATGAAAGCCAACACACCATACGGCTTCTTAACAACCCTATCACCTTGGGTGGCAACTTTGAGTGATCTATGGACATGGACCCCAAGATCCCTCTGTTCCTCCACACTACCAAGAATCATGTCTTTCAGCCTGTATTCCGCATTCAAATTCGACCTTCCAAAATGAATCACTTCACACTTTTCCAGGTTGAACTCCATCTGCCACTTCTCAGCCCAGCTCTGCATCCTGTCAATGCCCCGTTGCAACCTACAACAGCCTTCCACACCATCCACAACTCCAGCAACCTTCGTGTCATCGGCCAACTTGCTAGCCCAGCCTTCCACTTCCTCATCCAAGTCATTTATAAAAATCACAAAGAGCAGAGGTCCCAGAACAGATCCTTGTGGAACACCACCGGTCACCGAGCTCCAGGCTGAATGCGTTCCATCTACTACCACCCTCTGACTTCTATGGGCCAGCCAATTTTGTATTCAGACAGCCAACTTTCCTTGTATACCATGCCTCCTTACTTTCTGAATGAGCCTACCATGGTGAACCTTATCAAACCTTTTCTCTTTCTATCTCTCTCTGTACACGATCTCAGTCTCTCCCTCTTGCTCTCAGGATGGGAAGAGGTAGAAAGAGAGCAGAGAAAAGGTGTCGCAGGTAGTGAGAGAGGAGGAGAAATAGACAGAGGAAGAGTGAGGCTGGCATTGGGAGAGGGAGCTTTACTCAATATCTAACCCCGTTTTTTTTCTAACCCCATGCTGTTTGATGGGGACAGTGCAGAGGGAGCTTTACTCTGTATCTAACCCCTGTGTTTTTTTTCTTTTTTTGGGGAGCTTTACTCTGTATCTAACACCGTTTCTTTTTTCTAACCCCGTGCTGTTTGATGGGGACCGTGCAGAGGGAGCTTTACTCTGTATCTAACCCCGTTTTTTTCCTAACCCCGTGCTGTTAGATGGGGACAGTGCAGAGGGAGCTTGACTCTGCATCTAACCCCGTTTTTTTTCTGACCCCATGCTGTTTGATGGGGACAGTGCAGAGGGAGCTTTACTCTGTATCTAACCCCTGTGTTTTTTTCTTTTTTTGGGGAGATTTACTCTGTATCTAACCCCGTTTTTTTTCTAACCCCGTGCTGTTTGATGGGGACCGTACAGAGGGAGCTTTGCTCTGTACCTAACCCCGTTTTTTTTCTAACCCCATGCTGTTTGATGGGGACAGTGCAGATGGAGCTTTGCTCTGTATCTAACCCCTGTGTTTTTTTTTTTTGGGAGCTTTACTCTGTATCTAACCCCGTTTTTTTTTCTAACCCTGTGCTATTTGATGGGAACAGCGCAGATGGAGCTTTACTCTGTATCTAACCCCTGTGTTACTTTTTCTTTTTTTTGGGAGCTTTACTCTGCATCTAACCCCGTTTTGTTTGTGGTCTTTATACCCCAGGCCCCTTTTATATTTTTCATGATAAGGTGGCCTTTATTGCCCAGGCCCCCTGCAAACACATACTTATATTTTTTTTTTAATAACTTTATTAAAAACAGAAATAAACAAAAACTCAAATTAAAATGCCATTCTCGGCGTCGACAAAGCACTCCAGTCCCTGCGGTGCCCACCAGTCATGGAAGGCCTCAAGCATACCAGCGGACACCGCATGCTCCCTCTCCAGGGACACCCGGGCACGAATGTAACCGTGGAAGAGGAGCAGGCAATCGGGAAGGATGGACCCCCCGACGGCCCGCAGCCTGGACCTATGAATTGCCACCTTGGCCAGGCCCAGGAGCAGACCAACGAGGAGATCCTCCTCCCGGCCCACGCCCCTCCGCACCGGGTGCCCAAAGATCAGGAGCGTGGGACTGTAGTGCAGCCAGAACCTAAGGGGCAGCCCCTTCAAATACTCAAAGAGGTGCTGCAACCTTGCACACTCCATATATACATGGAACACGGACTCGTCCAGGCCGCAGAAAGTACAGGCAGCCTGGGAGTCCATGAACCTACTTTAAAGTCTATTGCACGGGACTGTCCTGTGCAACACCCTGCACCCCAGGACCCGATGTAAAGGGGGAAAGCTCCCGCATAGAGAGACCTCCATCGGGGTTTACCCTCGCCGCCAGATGGCAACCCAGACCGCCAAGGCGTGTCCGGCCAGCTGACGAGAGCGAGGAAGTGGAGAGTGTACAGGGGCAGCCCGTACAGGAAACCCCTCCGCGCCGATTGGAATGGTATGGAGGGCATTTCCGAGAGCCGGCTCAGGTTGTGCAGGACTGGCTCTCAAGGAGGGTTTCGGGGCCTGGGTCCGATGAGCAGTTCCGGCCAAGCGGGGGTCAGCTCGGCCGGGAGCGCTCTGCACTCCCAAGCCCCCTCGCCGCCCACAGTGAGAGGCGTCCCGGGGGCTTCGGCTACTCCTCCACCCGCCGGACCGTCCCCGGAGTCGGCCGCCCGGGCTGCCGAGGCGCTCAGCTCCGCCGGCGGGGGAGCACCCTGACTGGAGGCGACCATGTTCCAGACTGGGAATAGATCCCGGTAAAAGACAGGCAGCTCCCTCAGAGAAGCGTGGCTAACGGTCTCCACCGGGAGCTGCGTGTCGTCCTGAAGGCAGTGACACTGGTGGAAAAAATACATCGCCAGCGCTCACCAGCTAGGAGGACGCTCGACGTACAGGTATCTCTGCAGGGTCTGAAGGTGGAGAGTCGCAGGCTGGGTGCGGACGCACACCAGCGACTGGCCGCCCTCCTCAATCGGGTGGCTCAGGTCCCCGGCAGAGACCCAGTGTTTCCTCTTGCCCCAGAAGAAATCGACGAGTTTCTTCTGGGTCATGGTGGCAAATGCAGGGGGCGGGGCCAAAGTGACCAACCGGTAACACAACATGGAGGCCACCAGTTGGTTTATGACCAGCGCTCGGCCCCTGTAGGAAAGCACTCGTGGCAATCCTGACCAGCGCCCCAGCCGAGCGGTGACTTTCGCCTCCAACCCCTGCCAGTTTGCTGGCCAGGCTTCCTCAGCGGGGCTAAGGTGGACTCCCAGATAGAGGAGGTACCATATGCTCCACGCAAAAGATGTCATCTCCTCCGGCAGGGAGTCCACCCGCCAATGACCCAACAGGAGCCCGGAACATTTCTCCCAATTGATCCTCGCAGAAAAGGTCTGCTGGCAGTCGCACATCCTCTGCAAGCCAACGGGATCTGTGAATGCGAGGAGCACGACGTCAGCATAAGCCAAGAGGACGACCCGCATGGCCGGCTCGTGCAGAGCCAATCCCGTCAACATCCTGCAAAGCAGGCACAGGAAGGGCTCCACGCAGATGGTGTACAATTGGCCGGACATGGGGCATCCCTGACGCACTCCTCTCCCAAAGCGAAGGGGCGCCATCAAGGACCCGTTAACCTTGACTGAACACTCTGCGGCGGCGTATAAACGTCGGACCCGGGCCACGAAATGCGGCCCGAGCCTGAAAGCGCGCAGTGTCCCTCAAAGGTATTCGTGATCCACCCTGTCCAACGCATTCGCCCAATCGAGGGAGAGAAAGGCGACCGACTGACCAGTCCTCTGGGAAAGATGGATCAGATCCTGATCCAGGTGGATGTTGTCCTGGATGGACCGGCCCGGGACAGTGTAGGACTGGTCGGGGTGGATCATGTGGGCCAGCAGGGAGCCCAGGCGGGTAGACATAGCCCGGGCAAAATCTTATAATCCGTGCTGAGGAGGGAGACCGGGCACCGGTTTTTGGGCAGGCGGAGATCGCCCCTCTTCGGCAGCAGGACGATGACTGCCCTGCACCACGAGAGGGGCATTTCCCCGGTCGCCAGGCTTTCCCCCAGGACCCGCGCGTAATCGTCCCCAGTTCGTCCCAGAACGCCATGAGGAACTCCACGGTCTGCCCGTGCAGCCCTGGGGATTTGCCCCTCGAGAGCTGGTGGAGGGCGCCGGACAGCTCCGCCAACGTGCGCGCAGCCTCCAATCCTTCGGCGCCCTCCTGGCTGACCTGCGGCAGGTCCTCCCACAAAACTCTGCACGCGTCCTCGCTGGACGGATCCGGAGAGAACAACGCACTGTAATAAGTACGGACCAGGAGGCCCATTCTCTGTGGATCCATGATGGAGGTTCCGTCGTTGGCCAGCAGCTCAACGAGCTGCTTACAGATCCCCTGCCATTTTTCCAGCGAGTAGAAGAAGAGTGAGGCGTGGTCCAAATCTTCCAGGAGCTGGATCTGCGACCTCACGTACGCGCCTCTGGACCCTATGAGCTGCAGGTCCCTCAGCGCGCCCTTCTTCTCTTTGTACGCCTGCCACAGGGCCGGGTCCGTGACGGCATGACCGAGGCGGGACTCCAAGTCGAGCACCTCCCTCTCAAGGCGCCCGATCTCGGCTTCCCGCTTCCTGGTCACCCACCCTGCGTACTGCTGACAGAAGACGTGGATGTGAGTCTTGCCCACATCCCACCATAGCCTCAAGGAGGGGAAGCCCCGCTGCTTCCTTCTCCAGTCAGCCCAGAATCGACAAAACGAGTCCCAGAATTGCTCGTCTTCCAGCAGCCGTTTATTAAAGTGCCAGTATGCGGACCCCGCCAGCGTGCGGAGCGGAGTGAAGTCCGCCCACACCAGACAGTGGTCCGAGCACGGCACCAGCCGCATGGAGGACGCCGAGACGCGGGAGACGTATGCCTGCAAAACGTCGAGGTGGTCGATTCGCGAACAACCTCCTCCCGTCCTCCACATGAAGGCGCTGGAGTCGGGATGGAGATTCCGCCAGACGTCCACCAAGTTAAGGGTACTGATCAGTCCCCACAACATGCTGAAGCATTTGCAACAATCTTCAGCCAGAAGTGCCGAGTTGATGATCCATCTCGGCCTCCTCCTGAAGTTCCCAGCAGCACAGATGTCAAACTTCAGCCAATTCGATTCACTCCACGTGGTATCAAGAAACGACTGAAGGCACTGAATACTGCAAAAGCTATGTGGCCTGACAACATTCCGGCAATAGTACTGAAGACCTGTGCTCCAGAACTTGCTGCGCCCCCAGCCAAGCTGTTCCAGTACAGCTCCAACACTGGCATCTATCCTGCAATGTGGAAAATTGCCCAGGTATGTCCTGTACAAAAAAAGCAGGACAAATCCAACCCAGCCAACTACCGCCCCATAAGCCTACTCTCAATCATCAGTAAAGTGATGGAAGGTGTCATCAACGGTGCCATCAAGCGGCAATTACTTAGCAATAACCTGCTCAATAAACTGAACTGGACCAGCCATATAAATACCGTGGCAACAAGAGCAGGTCAGAGGCGAGGAATTCTGAGGCGAGTAACTCACCTCCTAACTCCCCAACGCCTGTCCACAATCTGCAAGGCACAAGTCAGGAGTGGAATGGAATACTCTCCACTTGCCTGGATGGGTGCAGCTCCAACAACACTCAAAAAACTCGACACCATCCAGGACAAAGCAGCCCGCTTGATTGGCACCCCATCTACAAACATTCACTCCCTCCACCACCGACGTCCAGTGTCAGCAGTGTGTACCATCTACAAGATGCACTGCAGCAATGTACCAAGGCTCCTTAGACAGCACCGTCCAAACCCGTGACCTCTACCAACTAGAAGGACAAGGGCAGCAAATACATGGGAACACCACCACCTACAAGTTCCACTCCAAGTCACACACCATCCTGACTTGGAACTATGTCGCCATTCCTTCACTGTCGCTGGGTCAAAATCCTGGAACTCCCTTCCTAACAGCACTGTGGGTGCACCTACACCACATGGATTGCAGCGGTTCAAGAAGGTAGCTCACCACCACTTTCTCAAGGACAATTAGGGATGGGTAATAAATGCTGGCCTGGCCATCGACGCCCACATCCCGTGAATGAATAAAAAAAAACTTCTGCACCGACGCTTGGCCGTGCTGGGGACCGGAGCGACTCCCCACCTCGAGGGTGCAGTTAAAATTCCCCCCGAGGATGCTGCACTCTCCGCTATCGATGGAGTTCAAGAGAGCGGACACTTCTTCAAAGAAGCACGCTTGCAACGCGCCGGGCCTGGGCGCGTACACGTTCACAAAGTGGAGCGGCACGCTACCCAAGCGAACGGCGAGGTGGAGAAAGCGGCCTGGCACTAGCTCCTTGACCCCCAAGATCTCCGGCTGAAAAGTAAGGGCCAACAAGATAGCCACCCCACTAGAAATAGGGCTGAGGTGACTTATGTAGACCCCACCTTGCCGCTCCAGGAGCCAGGTGACTTCGTCTCCCGGAACGGTGTGGGTTACCTGCAGAAAGCTCACTGCGTATCTGCCTTCCCTGAGGACTGAGAGATTGTGAAATCTGCAGTGAGACCCCCTGCTGCCGTTGATGTTGAGGCTGGCTATTGTTATCTTCATGTCAAAGGTACTTAAAACCGGTCACCAACACCTCACTGTGAGGAGGGAGTAGAAGTGCACCTGGCCTTCCACTCCCCAGCAACCCATTGAGGAACACATTAAAACTGCGCCTCTCAACCAGTTTCACGCCCGCGCTCTTGCCCGCTTTCTTCAGGACGGCACGGACGAACTGTATGATCAGCGCCAGGTTCGACCAACGGCCGAGGGACAGCTGAACTTTATTGTGGCAACCCCTGCAAGCCGTGAGGAAATCCCGGCGTTCCGCCGTGGGGAGGAGAGGACATTCATTGGGAGGCACGAAGGACTCCAGCACAGCACTGGTGATGGAATCAAGGTCGTCCTCCGTGCCCCACGCCGAATCCCCATCCTCCTCCGGGTCATCACAGCCAGTGGCTGATACATCCACCACACACTGGAGCGGACGTCCCGGCCGAAGTGGAGCTGGCGGTCTAGAGGTTGGGGCAGTTCTTACAAACATGACTCACCCCCTTGCAGATGTGGCACTGCGCCCCGTCCGAGGTCCAAAAGACGGGATAGGCCGTCCCCTGGAACTCTACGCTGAAGTGGCCGTCCAAGACCACTCCCCACGCCAGCTGCATGAACAGCTGGCGGCGGAAGGAGTAGACATGTCGGAGGCTGTTCTCCCGAAGACTGAGCGGGACTGGGATGATCCCCGACCTCACCTCCCCCAGATGGTGCAGGTGGGGGAGGAGGAGCTCATCAGGAATGAAGGGTGGGACGTTTGACAAGATTACCCGATGTGCAGTGGCCCCCAGATGGTCCACTGGCAGGAAAATCCCACCCAGTGTGAGCCCCGTACTTTGGACGAGGGACACCGCCTGCTCGGTCTTCAGGAAGATCGCAGCCTTCCCATACATCTTTGAGGCTGCCACAATGGCCGAGGGGCCGACAACCTCAGCCATTGCCTTAACACAAGCCTCAATAGTCATGGTAGGGTGGGTGTAACTCTTCACCTCATGGTTTGTTGTTAAGATTTTAAATGGTGATGGGGCCACAGGAGCGGCTGCCGCAGCTGCTGCAGCTTCGGAGGACCCCACCACCAGAGAGGACTGAGAAGTCATGGGGTAGAAGAGTTACACGCACTGTGTTTAGAGCAAAAAAAAAGAGCAAATACAATAATAAATCAAAAATGTAAACACTTAAATGATGTAACACAGGGGAAGAGGCTGAGGGAGAGGAAGGCCAAGAGGAATCAGTCTTTGTTGGTATTTGCACAAGTCTTTTAGCTGGTCCTTCAGTTGGGAGGGTGGGGTGATGTCTTCATCTGGGTCAGCTGTAAGCTGCCCAGGCACACGCCTCTTCCGATGTAGACATAATAAGTCTCTTCACCTGGGAAGCTCCAGCTGTCCCAGGCTTAGTAGTTGGGATGGGAAGGGAGCTCCCTATCCAAAGATGTTAAACACAGCAGCTCCCTATTGAACAATACAGCCCCACCCAAGGTCTTCAGGTCTCTTCTTTCCCCAACCCCAGCAATCAATGAAAACGACTTCAGTATAAAACAAACTCACAAAAGAGCTTCCAGTTCTTCCAGTTCTCTGCCTTCCTTCCTTTGTTGAAAAAGTGGAAAAACCTTTGTTTCAGTTTGAGTCTCTCCCTCTTGCAGCAGTCACACGGCCTACAGCCTCCAACGTCTGCACACAGCCATAGTCAGCTACACCTCGTTGATGCACTCAGGATCCCAAATCAGAGAGCAGCCAATCCCAGTGCTGTACCTGTCCTGGGAGTATTTGATGGGGACAGTGAAGAGGGAGCTTTACTCTGTATCTAACATTGACCAAGACACAGAAAGCAGAGAATAGTTGTGAACGGTTGTTTCTCAGACTGGGTAGAGATGTACAGCGGTACATCCAATCGTGCACAGCAAGCTCCCACAAACAGCAATGTGATAATAAGCAGAATCATGTTTCAGTGATTTTGGTTTTGTTATAAATATTGGCCAGGACACAAGGGAGAACTTCATTGAGCCCACACGGGTACGATGGGTGACTGGCCTCTTTCTGTGCTGGAGCAGTCTGTGATTCGGTGAGTTTACAGCGGACTGTCCTCGATCACATTTAAAAACTATTACCTCTGTTTTGTGATTCTCCCTCTTAGCTTAACCCTTGGAGTCCAGGTATCCTGCTACTCTCTTTATACCACCCAATATTTCACATTCATCCTTAACCACAACGTCTGCATCATCCCCCTCTTTTTTGGCTATTTCACAATATTGTTGCTCCTGTGTTTAAAGGGACAGTGACAGAGGGGTTGAGACATTGGGTAAGAGACAGAACACAGAGAGTTGTGGTGAATGGTTGTTTCAGACTGGAGGGAGGTATAGAGTGGTGTCACCCAGAGGTTTGTATTGGGACCACTGCTCTTTTTGATGTCTATTGATGACTTGGGTTTACAGAGCAGAACTTCAAAGTTTGCAGACGACACAAAACATTGGAAATGTAGTAAAGAGGGAAGAGAATAGTAGCAGACTTCAGGAAGCTATTGGCAGTCTGGTGAATTGGACAGACACATGGCAGGTTAACTTCAATGCTGAAAAATGTGAAGTGATGGATTTTGGAAGGAAGACTGCGGGAGAGGCAATCTAAACTAAATGGTACAATGTTAAAATGGGTGCAGGAACCGAGAGGCCTTACACATACAAGAGCTGACAGTCTCTCTCTCTCTCCCCCCCACCCCCCCCCCCCCCCCCCGCCATTTAACTCTCTCTCTTTCTCTTTCAATACGGATCCTGACTTTTCTCAGAATCCTTCTTGGTTGAATAGTACCCCGAAATGTTTCAGTCTCATTGTTACCAAGAACATGTCACATTTCTGTGGTATTTTCTATATCTTAATGATTCAATTTGGAGTTTGGATTGTGCCAGGTAAATGTGGTATCTCATTCAGACATTCCTGCATTGTGGAACTGTCAGTTATCTGTGCAGGGAAAGGATATCAGGTTGTTTGAATGGAGTTGAAGGTGTTGGTTGCTTGAACAGGGTGTGAATTAGATTGCGGATTGCGTCACTGAAGGTCTTTAAGCCGATGTCCTGAGAGAATGAAGTGGTTTACCAATGTCTGAATAACATCAAAGTCTTTAAACACGTGAAAGAACAGGATTGGGGATACAAAAGCTGAGACAGTCAAGTAACATTAGTAGGAAGGTGAATGTCTTTTACAGTTTGTAATCTGAAAGCCTGAGCCAATGACTGAAAAAGCAGGAGTCCAAATCCCACATTGGGCTCTTGTGAATTTGAATTTCTCTGAAAATAAAAAATAAGTCTGGAATAATAAATCCTCCAAGATGAAATGATTCAATCTCACTGCTCTGACACTGATTTACCTTCAAGTAGCTTTTTCCAGTCCACTTTTTCTAAATTACCTTCCACCAGCCCGGCTTCATTCCCTAAAACTAAGTGTAAAACTGATCCATCTCTTGTTGGCCTTGCTACGTACTGGCCTGAAAAAGTTCCCCTGAATTCACTTTTAGAATTCTGTATCCTCGATACCCTTTACACTAGTCTCAGTTATCAATGCATTAGTTAGGTCTGCACTACATCCCGTCTTTGTTGAGATTACACATGGCCCTGTATCTGCTATAAAAAATGTCTAAAAGAATGGAGAGAAAACCCGCCAATTTATACACAAGATTCTAAGAAATATGAGCAGGTGTAGGCCATTCAGCCCATCGAGCCTGCTTAGCCATTCAATACAATCATGACTGATCTGATAGTGACCCTAACTCCACTTAACTGCCTGCACCCCATCATCCTTGACTCCCTTGTCGATCATAAATCTATCGAACTCAGCCTTGAATATATTCAATGACCCAATCTCCACTGCTCTCTGGCGGAGAGAATTCCAAAGTCTAACCAGCGGCTGGGAGAAAGAAATCTTCCTAATCTCAGTCTTAAATGGCAGACCCCTTATTTTTAAACAGCACCCCCTAGTTCTAGACTCCCCCACAAGGGGAACATCCTCCCAGCATCCGCCCTGTAAAGTCCCCTCAGAATCTTGTATGTTTCAATAAGATCACCTCTCATTCTTATGAACTCCAATGAGTTCAGGCCCAACCTGTTCAACCATTCCTCATAAGACAACCCCTTCATCCCAGAAATCAGCAAGTGAACCTTCTCTGAACTGATTCCAATGATCCAAGCCTGACCATTTCTCCACTTTCAAAGAGACCAAACACCTTAATATTTCCCGCTCTCTCTGTTTATCCCATACAATATTTCACACTCTTTCTCTTTAACTACAATGTCTGCATCGTTCACGCTCTTTTATGAAGATAGGTACAAATTATTCATTATGAACCATGCCCACATCTCCCACCTCCGCACACACATTCCCTTTCTGGTACTTAATACTCTATCCTTAGTTATCCTTTTGCTCTGAATATATTTATAATGGATCTTTGTGATTTCCTTGACAATATTATTTTCCGGCCCTCGATTTGCTTTCCTAATTTGCTTTTTAATTTCAGCCCTGCACTTTCTTCACGCCTCTTGTCTTTCCGTGGTATTGAGCTCTCGGTATCTGACATAAGCTTCCCTTTTGTGCCTTATCCGATCCGGTTTGATCCTTGTTATCCAAGGGGCTCTAGATATGGGAGTCTCACCCTGTTTGTTTAGTTTTAGTTTAGTTGAGTGATACAGCACTGAAACAGGCCCTTCGAGACTGTGCTGACCATCAACCACCCATTTATACTAATCCTACCCTAATTCCATATTCCTACCACATCCCCACCTGTCCTTATATTTCCCTACCACCTACCTATACTAGGGGCAATTTATAATGACCAATTAACCTACCACCCTGCAAGTCTTTGGCATGTGGGAGGAAACCGGAGCACCCGGAGGAAACCCACACAGACACAGGGAGAACTTGCAAACTCCACACAGGCAGTACCCAGAATTGAACCCGGGTCACTGGAGCTGTGAGGCTGCAGTGCTAACCACTGCGCCACTGTGCCGCCCACTGTGTCTTTGTGGGAAAATATTTGTTCACAACCCTCACTAACTCTCACTGCTCTGACATTCATTTACCTTCAGGTAGCTGTTTCCAATCCACTTTGCTAAACCCTCCCCTCCCTGAAATTGCCATCTCCTCTGATCGCCCTGAAGGACCCTCACATCCTTCCTAATGTGTGGTGACCAAAACTGGATGCAACATTCTAGTTGTGGCCTAACCAGAGCTTTGTAAAGGTTCAGCAAATCTTCCATGCATTTGTACTCACAACACTTTATGAAGCCTAAGAAGCCACATGCATTGATGACTGCTCTCTCAATATGTCCTGCCACCTTCTAAGATGTATGTACATGTATTCCCAGGTCCCTCTGTCCCTGCACACTCTCTAGAATTGGGCCATTAAGTCTATATTGCCTCTCCCAATCACTTCTGCCAAAATACATCACTTCACTTTTCCCTGTATTAAATTCCATCTGCCACTTGTCTGCCCATTCTGCTCACCGATCTATGTCCTGTTGCAGTCGATTGCTATCATCCTCACTCTGCATCTCCTCCAAGTTTGATATCGTCGGCAAATTTCCTCAAACACTGAAACATTCCAAAACGCGAGGCTCTCAAATTTAACACAAGTTTCCTTTTCTGAGTCTCGCTGGTCTGTTCTGATTTTCTGTTGCATTGCATCAGCCTGGATTTTGTGTTCTGTCCTAAACGCACAAGCATATAACTCAGAGGCAAGATTATTACCCACGGAGCCACAGCTGGCTCCAATGTTCCCTGAAAATTTAGATGTTGTGCAGGGCCAGTTATTCTTGCGCTGTCCCTTTAAGAATCTTTGCAGACCTGTTATTTATCAGGGAACAGAACCTGCATGGTACCTTCCCGGCTGCTGCACACAGATTTGCAGGAACACTGAATGACATTCTCCATTGAAATCTCTTCCTTTTTCTCTCCGATAATCTCTCCCCATTGCTATACTTCCCTCTCTGTGTTATTCTCTCTGCATATCTATCCCTGTCTTTCTCACTGTTACTCTCCCCATGTGGATGGAGGAGGAGAAAAGGATGCATAAATAGTGGCACCTTTCCTCTGTACCTAGCCCCACACTGTACCTGCCCTGCGACTGTTTGATGGAACAGAGAAGACAGAGATTTACTCTGTAGATAACTTGGCTTGGCAGCATTTGATGGGACAGTGTAGACAGAGCTTGACGCTGTACCTTGGAGTTAAGAAGGGTAAGGATTGACTTGATCAAAGTTCACAAGATAATAGTGGAAACTGATTGGGTCGATAAAGAGAAACTCTTCTCACTGGTTGGGGGAGCCTTGGACGAGGCGGACTGTCTAAAAATCGAACATTTGTTGAAAAGCCATTCAAGGGTGAAATTTATTAACACTTCTGCACACAAAGGTGATGTAATTTTGGAACTGACTTCCACAAATAACCCCACCCGAACTCTGCCATCTCCTCCAGCTCCAAAATCACCCAATATTTGCGATCCACTAATTCTGATCTCTTGAGCATCCCCAATTTGAATCCGTCCACCATTGGTGGCCGTGCCTTCAAGCTGCCAAGGCCATAACTCTGGAATTCCTTTCCTAAACCTGGGGGTAGCTGTTGAACAGGCAGATACCGAGTGCAGAGAGTCTGTGAGGAAGGTTAGACAGTTGACAGGGCAAAGTTGCAGCCAGTATGATGGGTTGAAATGTGTCTATTTTAACGCAAGAAGTGTCAGGAATAAGGGTGATGAACTTTGAGCATGGATCTGTACTTGGGGCTACGATGTTGTGGCCATTACGGAGACGTGGATAACACAGGGGCAGGAATGGATGTTGGATGTTGCGTGGTTTAGATGTTTCAAAAGGAATAGGGAGGGAGGTAAAAGAGGTGGGGGAGTGGCATTGCTAATCAGGATAGTATCACAGCTGCAGAAAGGGAGGTCGTCGAGGAGGGTTTGTTTACTGAGTGATTATGGGTGGAAGTCAGAAACAGGAAAGGAGCAGTCACTTTGTTGGGAGTTTTCTATAGACCTCCCAATAGCAATAGAGACATGGAGGAACAGATTGGGAGGCAGATTTTGGAAAGGTGCAGAAGTAACAGAGTTGTTGTCATGGGTGAATTCAACTTCCCTAATATTGATTGGAACCTCCTTAGTGCAAATGGTTTGGATGGAGCAGTTTTCGTCAGGTGTGTCCAGGAAGGTTTACTGAGTCATTAAGTAGATAGGGGGGAGACTATGTTGGACTTGGTGCTTGGCAACGAACCAGGCCAGGTGGCAGATCTCTCGGTGGGAGAGCATTTCGGTGATAGTGATAACAACTCCCTGACCTTTACTATAGTCATGGAGAGGGACAGGAGCAGACGAGATGGGGGAGGGGGAATTACAATGCAATTAGGCAGGAACTGGAGAGCATAAATAGGGAACAGATGTTCTCAGGGAAATGCATGACAGAAATGTGGAGGTTGTTTAGGGAGCACTTGCTGCGACTGCTGGATAGGTTTGTCCCGATGAGGCAGGGAAGGGATGGTAGGGTGAAGGAACCTTGGATGACAAGAGATGTGGAACAGCTAGTCAAGAGGAAGAAGGAAGCTTACTTAAGGTTGAGGAAGCAAGGATCAGACAGGGCTCTAGAGGGTTACAAGGTAGCCAGGAAAGAACTGAAGCATGCACTTAGGAGAGCTAGAAGGGGACATGAAAAAGTCTTGGCGGGCAGGATTAAGGAAGATCCCAAGGTGTTCTGCACTTATGTGAGGAACAAGAGGATGGCCAGAGTGAGGGTAGGGCCGATCAGGAATAGTGGAGGGAATTTGTGCCTGGAGTCGGAGGAGGTAGGGGAGGTCATAAATGAATACTTTGCTTCAGTGTTCAGTAGTGAGAGGGACCTGGTCGTTTGTGAGGACAGCGTGGAACAGCCTGATATGCTCGAACAGGTTGAGGTTAAGAGGGAGGATGTGCTGGAATTTTTGAATGATATGAGGACAGATAAGTGCCCGGGGCCAGACGGGATGTACCCAAGGATATTACGGGAAGCGAGAGAAGAGATTGCTGCGCCTTTGGCGATGATCTTTGCGTCTTCACTGTCCAGTGGAGGAGAACCAGATGATTGGAGGGTGGCAAATGTTGTTCCCTTGTTCAAGAAAGGGAATAGGGATAACCCTGGGAATTATAGACCTGTTAGTCTTACGTCGGTAGTGGGCAAATTATTGGAGAGGATTCTGAGAGACAGGATTTATGATTATTTGGAAAAGCATAGTTTGATTAGAGACAGTCAGCATGGCTTTTTAAGGGGCAGGTCATGCCTCACAAGCCTTATTGAATTCTTTGAAGATGTGACAAAACACATTGATGAAGGACGAGTAGTGGATGTGGTGTATATGGATTTTAGCAAGGCGTTTGATAAGGTTCCCCATGGTAGGCGCATTCAGAAAGTAAGGAGGCATAGGATTCAGGGACAGTTGGCTGTCTGGATACAAAATTGGCTGGCCCATAGAAGACAGAGGGTGTTTGTTGATGGAACGTATTCAGCATGGAGCTCGGTGACCAGTGGTGTTCCACAAGGATGTGTTCTGGGACCTCTGCTCTTTGTTATTTTTATAAATGACTTGGATGAGGAAGTGGAAGGCTGGGTTAGCATGTTTGCCGATGACACGAAGGTTGCTGGAGTTGTGGATAGTGTGGAAGGCTGTTGTAGGTTGCAACTGGACATTGACAGGATGCAGAGCTGGGCTGAGAAGTGGTAGATGGAGTTCAACCTGGAAAAGTGTGAAGTGATTCATTTTGGAAGGTCGAATTTGAATTCAGAATACAGGCTTAAAGACAGGATTCTTGGTCGTGTGGAGAAACAGAGGGATCTTTTGGTCCATGTCCATAGACCGCTCAAAGTTGCCACCTAAGTTGATATGTTGTTAAGAAGGCGTCTGGTGTGTTGGCTTTCATTAACAGGGGGATTGAGTTTAAGAGCGGCGAGGTTATGCTGCAGCTCTATAAGGCCCTGGTTCGACTACACTTGGAATATTGTGTTCAGTTCTGGTCGCCTCATTATAGGAAGGATGTGGAAGCTTTAGAGAGGGTGCAGAGGAAATTTACCAGGATGCTGCCTGGACTGGAGGACATGTCTTATGAAGAAAGGTTGAGGGAGCTGGGGCTTTTCTCATTGGAGCGAAGAAGAATGAGAGGTGAGTTGATCGAGGGGTACAAGATGATGAGAGGCACAGATAGAATGGATAGCCAGAGACTTTTTCCCAGGGTGGAAAGGGCTATCATCAGGGGGCATAATTTTAAGGTGATTGGATTAAGGTTTGGGGAGATATCAGAGGTAGGTTCTTTACACAGAGAGTGGTGGGTGCGTGGAATGCGCTGCCAGCGGTGGTAGCAGAAGCAGATACATTAAGGGCATTTAAGCGACTCTTGGATAGGGACATGGATGATAGTAGAATGAAGGGTAGGTAGTTAGTTTGATCTTAGAGTAGGTTAAATGTTCGCCCCAAAATCGTGGGCCGAAGGCCCTGTACTGTGCTGTACTGTTCTATGTTTTATGTATGTAAACCTCTCCGTCTCACCAATGCTCTTTCCTATTTGATGACGCTCCCTAAATTCAAGCTCTTTGACCAAGATTTTGGTGCTGAAATCTGGAATTCTGTACCTCAGATTTGTGGAAGCCAGGTCACTAATTGTATTTAAGGAAGAGATAGATACATTTTTGAAATCGCGAGGTGTGGAGGGTTATGCGGAGCAGGCCTGAAAGACGAGTTGAGTCCTGGGACAGATCAGCAATGATATTATTGAATGGCAGGGCAGGCTTGAGGGGCTGAATGGCCAACTCCTGCTCCTACTTCTTATGTTCTTCTGTCTAGTTTAAGGTGCGTGGGGCAAAGTTTCGAGGGGATGTGCGAGGCAAGTTCTTTACGCAGCGGGTAGTGAGTGCCTGGAACCTGCTGCCGGGGCAGGTGGTGGAAGCAAGTAAGATATCGACGTTTAAGAGGCATCTTGACAAATACATGAATAGGATGGGAATAGATGGATACGGTCCCCAGAAGTGCCGAAGGTTTTAGTTTAGACAGGCATCAAGATCGGTGCAGGCTTGGAGGGCCGAATGGCCTGTTTCTGCGCTGTACTGTTCTTTGTTAGTCTAATATCTCCTTCAGTGACTTGCTGCCAAATCGTTATTATTCTTTATTCATGTGTTAGATGTGTGCGTTACTGGCTAGGCCAGCATTTATTGCCCATCATGAATTGCCCTTGAACCTTCTTGAACCACTGCAGTCCATGTGGGGTAGGTACACCCACAGTGCTGTTAGGAAGGGAGTTCCAGGATTTTGACCCAGTGACAGTGAAGGAACGGTGATATAGTTCCAAGTCACAATGGTGTGAGACTTGAAGGGAAACTTGCAGGTGGTGGTGATCCCACTTGTGTTTGCTGTTTGTTTGCTTTCTCTCAGCCTCCTTTTTACTAGACCTCCCTGTCCTCCTGTCCCTCTCTGTTACGAGAACCTAAGAACAGAGGAAAGTGGGTATAGGAACAGAGAGACCTGGGACATATGTGCACAAATTGAAGGTGGCAGGGAAAGTTGAGAAAGTGGTTAAAAGGCATATGGGATCCCAGGCTTTGTAAATCGAGGCTTAGAGTATAAAAGCAAGGAGGTGATGATAAAGCTTTATTAAACACTGCTGCATCCTCAAGTAGTATTGTAACCAATTCTGGACACCACACTTTAGGAAGGATGTGAGGGCATAAGACATGGTGCAGAAAAGGTTTACGAGCAAGGTTCCAGGGATGAGAGACTTAGTTATGTGGATAGATTGGAGAAGCTGGGGTTGTTATCTGTGTCTCTATCTCTGTCTTCCTCTCTCTGTCTCTCCCTCCTGCTATCTCTGACACTCGGAGTGAGACAGATGGAGAGAGGGTTAGCTATGAAGCCAGGAGAAAAAGACCAACAAATTCAGCAGCCATTTCAGCAGGATAAAAGCCTCTAACAAATTCAATAACATCAGAAGGGGGGAAAAAACACTGATAAATAGGGCAATGACACACGCTGTTGGAGGGACAGGAAATCGTTTGCGAAGGGATAGAGTATCTGATCACACCTTGGATGGTGTTGTTCTTGCCAACGCAGCCTATTTCAGCCTGCAATATGAAAAGGAGGGAACGGGAGCTGAGACGGAATGAGTTAATTTTGACTGAGTTAATGAGGGGGCAATGGCGTCCTGCGGCCCCCACAAGGCCGCGCGGCTGGCAAAAGCCCCTAACTGTGGTACGGGCCGCGCTGCACCCTGGGAGGAAGCTCTACACATGCGCATTTCGACAAGCCCGTTAACTGCCGCTTTTTACATTCTCCCGCGGCTCAGACTTTCAAGTTTCCTCCATTGAGATAGACAACTGAAGCCGCGTCTCCTTTTCCTTGCGGCTGCTTTCTGATGGAAATAAACAGCCGGCGGGACGTCACGCAAACATGGTGGCTGAAGACGCCGCGATCCCTCCACGCGCCTCACTGAGCCCTGATTGGCTGCGTCACTCCACGTGTTTGGAGGTCACAGGGGTCAAAAGCCTCCGCGCAGCCACGGTTTGGGCGGCATGTGACCACCCGGGGTGACGCAGGGGCCAGCACTCGACTCTTAAAGGGACCCTGCACCGCCAGAACTGTCCCAATCTCTTAAAGGGACCCAACATGGACAGACAGAGCAGCAAGAGAGTATGATGGGGAGAGAGAGAGAGTGATAAATGAGATTGAAAGTATAATAGAGAGATGGAGAGGCTCAGAGAAAATAGGTGATTGGAAGAGAGTGAGAGAGCAAGAGATGGTGAGAAATGGAGTTTCAGTGCTGTATCTCTAAACTAATTTCCTCAATTGGACAGAGATGGAGAGAGAGTGATAGAGAGATGTGAAGAGAGATCAAAGAGAAAGGAAGGTGGAGAGTGTGGGTGAGATAGATTTTGAGAGTGAGGAAACAGATCAATGGAGAGACAAAGGTGAGGAGAGAGAAAGAGAGCGAATGAGAGAGAGATGGTGAGAGAGTGGGAAGGAAAATGAGAAATTAGAGGAAAAGAGCAGACACTGGGTGTACAGAAAGTGTGAAAAATGAATGAGAGATAGAGTGCCCATCAGAGAGAGAGGGAAAGTCCGGGATAGATGTGGACAGAGAGAAAGGCAGATGTTATATGTGTGTGTGTGTGTATTGTATGTGTGTTGTCTCGACAAGGGAGAGATCAGCACACGTTCACAGTTAAGAAAGTCTTGCGGTGTCAAACAGTGATTTAATTGGGTGCACAACCAGACAAAATTAACTTTATTCCCCCCGCATAATGAGTGGAGTCAGACATATAAAAATAGATTGCAGGTTAATGCCCAGATAAGCTTTATTAAAGATTAAAAGTTGCAGAGAGAAATCACCCAATAATCCTGGTTGCAACCCATTGGACTCAATGCAATGGTCCAAAGATATTATCACTGCCAATCAAACAAATTCATCAGCTCAACAAAAAACAGTGAAATGATCCATAAACTGCAGTGTTCAATGATTCAAGGAAGATTAAAGAGCATGGTCGAGAACATGTAGACAGACACAGAGTATTTCTTTAGCTTCTCTGCCATTGTCCTATGATGAGAGGCTGAGTAAACTGGACCTGTATTCTCTGGAGTTGCGAAGAATGAGAGGTGATCTCATTGAATCATATTCTAAAGGTACTGGATAGGGTCGACACTGAGAGATTATTTCATTTGATTGGGAAAAGAAAGTCTCCCTTACCCCTTCCGAACCAGCTTATCCACCTGTCCTGTCAGCCTCAGCAATCAGTGAACATTCACTCCAAGGTCCCGCTGTTCATAGACACAGAGAGAATGTTGGAGACAGCCACGTTGTTAGATTAGATCGAAAGGGCAAATGTCAAATATAATCAGAGTTTGATGTAAACCTGAGTACACAGAGGTACAGGAAATAGGCATAGAGTGTGAAACATCAGGGGAGAGGGAAAAATATAGATAGAGAGAGTGCAACAGTGAGAAAGGGAGAGATAGGCATGGAGAGAGAAGTGGAGAGCTACTCTTACTGGTAATCTGTCTCCATCTCCTTCTTCCCCTCTCCCCTACTGATTCAGTCAGTAGTTTCCCTCACTGCGACACTCTCCATGAATGGGGCTGTTATTATAGTATCTCCACAGGGAGAGTAAATGAGTGGAAATGAAATAATAGACTCTCCGCAGGGAGAGTCACTGAGTGGGTCTGTTATTATAGTATCTCCAAAGGGAGAGTCACTGAGTGGGTCAGGTATTACAGTATCTCAACAGGGAGAGTCACTGAGTGGGTCTGTTATTATAGTATCTTCACAGGGGGAGACATTGAGTGGGTCTGTTATTATAGTATCTCCACAGGGAGAGTCTTTGAGTGGGTCTGTTATTATAGTATCTTCACAGGGAGAGTCACTGAGTGGGTCTGTTAATATAGTATCTCCACAGGGAGAGTCACTGAGTGAGTCTGTTATTCTAGTATCTCCACAGGGAGAGTCACTGAGTGGGTCTGTTATTATAGTATCTCCACAGGGAGAGTCACTGAGTGGGTCTGTTATTATAGTATCTCCACAGGGAGAGTCACTGATTGGGTGTGTTATTAAAGGATTTCCACACGGACAGTTGCTGAGTGGGTCTGTTGTAATATCTCCACAGGGAGAGTCACTGAGTGTGTCTGTCGTTGTAGTTTCTCCACAGGGAGAGTCTCTGAGTGGCACTGTTATTATAGTGCCTCCAATGGGCGAATCACTGAGTGTGCCTTTTCCCATAATAACTCCACAGGAAGAGGCACTGTGTGGGTCTGTTATTATTGTATCTCCACAGGGAGAGTCACTGAGTGGGTCTGTTACTATAATATTTCCACAGGGAGAGTCACTGAGTGGGTCTGTATTCATAGTATCTTCACAGGGAGTGTCACTGAGTGGGTCTGTTATTATAGTATCTCCACAGGGAGAGTCATTGAGTGGGTCAGTTATTACAGTATCTCCACAGGGGGAGTCACTGAGTGGGTCTGTTATTGTAGTATCTCCACAGGGAGAGTCACTGAGTGGGTCAGTTATTATAGTATCTCCACAGGGGGATGCATTTAGTGGGTCTGTTATTATAGTATCTCCACAGGGAGAGTCACTGAGTGGGTCAGTTATTATAGTATCTCCACAGGGAGAGTCACTGAGTGGGTCAGTTATTATAGTATCTCCACAGGGGGATGCATTTAGTGGGTCTGTTATTATAGTATCTCCACAGGGAGAGTCACTGAATGGGTCTGTTATTATAGTATCTTCACAGGGAGAGTCATTGTTTGGGTCTGTTATGATAGTATCTCCACAGGGAGAGTAAACGATTGTGTCAGTTGTTTTAGTATCTCCACAGGGAGATTCACTGAGTCATTCTGTTATTACAGTATCTCCAAAGGGAGAGTCACTGTGTGGGTCTATTATTATAGTATCTCCACAAGGAGAGTCACTGAGTTGGTCTGTTGTTGTCATTTCGCCTCAGGGAGAGTCACTGAGCGGGTTCGCTACAGTATCTCCACAGGGAGAGTCTCTGTGTGTCTGCTATAATGGTGTCTGCACAGGGAGAATCACTGAGTGGGTCTGTTGTAGTATCTCCACAGGGAACAGTCACTGATTGTGTCTGTTATTATATTGTCTCCAATGGGCTAGTCACGGATTGAGTGGGTCTTTTAGTATAGTATTCCCATAATGAGAGTCACTGAGCGGGATTGGGGTGGGGGCGGAATGGGATTTAGTTCCAGTGTTTGAAATCCTTCAGCTCTTTCTATGATTTCACTAATTTAACAATGAGATTGAGAGGGTATTTCAGCGCTTTCTTTAGCTCCTGTCTGAATTTAGTCTGGTTCACAGTGTAAATACATGTGTTGGTGCAGGAACTGAGAAGCTGCAGCATCTTTGATGTTTGATATGTGATCAAGAGAGGGTCAGTGGAGGAGTGAAGAAACTGAATATCTGCAATTCGCCTATAAATGTTAAACACAACCCGGGTCAACCATAACAGTATAAAACTGCCGGAGATACTGAACAGTAAAATAATTGATTTCCTGCGATTCTCCATCTCTGGGTCCTTGTGATTCTCTGCATTGCTGTGGCGCCGGAATCCCCTGCGGACTTTACTGGAGAATAAAATCCGTCTGACAGTCAGAACATTGAGCAGCACAATCAGAATAACAGGGACACAAGGGGTTAAAATGAGGTCAAACAATTCAAATGCCTTCCATAAGGGGGAATTAAAGAAGTTCAGTTTATAACCACAACCCATGGGAACATTATCAATAATGTATTGTTGTTTCAGTGTAAAGTACCAGGGGAGAGACTCTAAACAGCCCAGCACACTCACTGTTCCTACAACCACAGCCGCAGTTTTCTCGATGCAATATTTTGTTTTCAGCTTCTCACAACAAATGGCCACAAATCGATCAAAGGTGAAAGTGACTGTGAGCCAGACAGAAACAACTGTGGATGCAGAAATCAGAACGATAATGAGAGAACACACAGGAGTAATTCTCAGGAATGAATCTGGGAAATAAAATATAACAATCCATTCCAATATGGGATCAGTGATAACGACCAGGAGATCAGCCACTGCCATTCCCACCAGGTAGACAGTGATACATTTGGAGAGACCGCACTTTCCTCGGGACAGGATCACAATCGCCACCAAGTTAACTGGAAGAGAGAGAAGGAAGCAGAGAAATTACTGATCAAACCTGGAGACAAAGCAGCAGTTTGACAGGATCTGGGCTGAAATTTCCAGCTTTGTTGCTGCATCGAGCAGTGAAAACTGATTCATTGACCTGGGCAGTGCTTTGTCACAGTGAAATGTTTGAAAACACAATTATTAATAATGAATTGGGAAATGGATGCAGAAAGTGAATAAAGTCAGCACCGGATCTACTGGAAGTACTGAGTGAGGATGCAGTGTGAGTGGGGAAATGAGAAGGGCTTTTACAGAGAAGGAATCCAATGGGTTAATTGGGAATTTATCTCCAGACTGTTGGTTGGGAAGGTTTGGGGAGAGCGGGATGTGTAGCTGGTTTGTTGCTCTGGGTTCAGGGAACCGACAGGGACTGTTATCAAATGGGAAAAGGCTGAAAACTGCAGCGCTAAGTTTGAGGATCAGCCATGATCGAGAATGGCAGAGCAGGCAAGAAGGGCTGAATGGCCTCGTCCTGCTCCGATGTTCCTGTATTCCTATATGGTGGGACAAGGCAGCTGGATGTGGAGCCAGTGAGGGATATTGGGAGGGAGAGAAGGGAAAGGACATGTTGGAGCAGGAGGGGAGACTGGAGCAGATGTTTTGGGAAAGTGGATAAACTGAAGCAATGGATGAGGAGAATGAGGATTCAATATAGTGAGAGGAGAGGCTGGGATTCACAGGGAGAGACTGCAGCAAGAGTGTTAGAGGAAATCTAATCTATAGATCCGAGTAATACAACTCAATTAATACATACAAACAATAATCCCTGTGGTTATTAGAGTTGGAGAACAGTTTATTGTTTATACAATATGGTCAATATATTTAGATTGTACAGGCAATTAAATATAAATTTAAATATATTTCTGATATCAGCTTCGCTCTTTATTCAATTCAGCAGTCACAGAGATTTTAAAATTCAGTATTTAAATAATGAATTACCATAAGTGAAGAACTGATTTTATTCTGTTTATTCAGTCACTAAGTAAGGAATAGGAACTTTCTACAAAACAAAATGAGGAACTGACAGAAATCAACACAGAGGATCAAGTCCAACAGGAAAATGAGCACAATCTGACGACAGACAAGTTCAACTCCCAGTTTCTCTCACTAATTGTTCTGGACATTCCAGCACTTGATGATAGTGAATTATTTACACTGCTGCTTCTTTCTCTTTCTCTTTACTTCTGCCTATCTCTTTCCCTCGGTCTCGTTCTCCCTGCTCCTTTTCTCCTTCCATATTTCTCTGGAGCACTCACACCCTGTAAATTGTTACTTACTGCTACTTTTCACATATGATTTATTCCTAACATTCTGCGTCTGTGTTCTGTTCACCAGCCCCAGGTTCAATGATTCTATTCTCAGAGTCAGTTTGTTCAATGGTGAAACCTCTGTGAATAATTCAATGTATCTACAGGACACCCAAGTCTCCACCTGTTCACTTACACTCTTCACTTCATCTACAATACATGGAATAATCAGGATCGAAAGCTACTTCCAGACAAACCTCTCAATCATTGAAATTCCTTCCCCTGGAATTATAAAGTAATCTGTTAGAATGTGGGATTGTTTAATTAATAAAACAGCAACATCAGCGCTGCAGCTGATAATATACAGATAAATGGAAAGACTCTTGATTCCACCTGATAGAGTGAAAACCAATAAAACATCACATCGATACTTTCTATTTTACAATGTAGTGCAGTGACAGTGAAGGGTCCACAGTGAAGCAGAGAAGGAGAAGTGAAAGTGTTAGCAGCAAACTCAGTTCAGTAGCCAGACGTCTGAACCAGTGTCAGACACGCACATAATGAAATAATATTTGATAACAGTGATAATCAATAAACACATTGAAATCCCAGTTCAACTGAGCCATGTTATTGGGGAAGGAGGACATTGTTCTGTCCCCTTGTAACACTGAGACTGAGAGATGTCCCTTTATCAATCACTGCAAAAAAATCATAAAAATATTCCAGGACCGGTTAGATCCACATTATGAAACAGTTAAAAACTCCTGATAGTCTGATTATTTATCCAAACTGAAACATCTCATTCAAAAACATTCAATACCCAGAATAATCCAGTATTAATGCCACAGTTACTTAAAACAATGCCATTAAATACATAATACAACTCCTGCAAGAATGAAAGAGTAGACAATGAGGAGATTCAATCAGTAAGTTGCTGGAAAAGAACAAGCGGCTGTGTAACACACACAGAGGGAAATAATACCCAGTACAGCAGCACAGTTAACATCGATTTATACCATTAACTGCTGAGATACTGCTTACCAGGAACTCCAATTGCTGCAAGTATGGAATAGCAAATGTCTTGTATCTGATACATTACTGGATATCCCACTTCTGTGAGAAGCAGAGTCTTCTATTAGCCTGGAATCCACAGCTCCAGCAGGTACTCTGAGCTGATCCATTCCAATGGGTCCTGATTTATACAGGGGATAAGTCTCCACCGACACGGATATACCCCTGATCATTGCTATTAGTTACACTCACCTGACCAAATACATAACATTTGCAGCTTTGACTCTGATGTAAATAACGTTGTGGATAAAACACAATCATTTCAATGTCAATGACATTTTCTGAGTAAGACCTCTCCCGGAATAAACCTGAAATCGCTACTCATACTGGATGGATGGCAATTATGAGAGGCGTCATTTACATTTTCCATATTATTGATTGACCTTGTTCACTCCTGGCGTTTCTATTGTAAATGTAACTGATCTGTCTGCAGTGGACACTGAATCCAGGGACAAAAGCAATCCCGTTTCACTCTGTTCCTGCCTTTTTCCAGTTAAAATGTGAACTTTGAGTCTCTGATTTGGGACCATGTTCAGGGTTACAGCCTAGAACCTACTGTGAGTGATATTACAGGACAGACACTGCACACATCCATTTGGGAGGCAGTTGGGTAGTGATAACATCACTGGTCACGTAATCCAGAGGCCCAACCTGATGGCCTGGGGACAGGGTTTCAGATCACACCACGGCAGCGATATAAAACAGAGGGAGCTACCTCTCTGTGTATAAAGTAGAGGGAGCTCCGCCTCTACGTATAAAGTGGAGAAAACGCCCTCTCTATGTATAAAGTGGAGGGATCTCCCTCTTTATTTATAAAGTGGAAGGAGCACACTCTCTATTTATAAAGTTGGGGGCGATGAAGGAAAGAGCAGAGAGGGAAATGGAAACAAATGGGGAAATGGAGAGAGAGGGACAATGTGGAAGACAGTGAGAGACAGAAGAGATAGCGAAATGAGACCTTGACGGAACCCCAGTAACAATCCCCATTTTCTGCCCAGTCCGGTATTAGGGGTTTAATGTCAGGGTTTTAGGGATGAGTGTTAGATGAGTGTTTGATATTTTCAAACTGCATTGACATTCCCAACAAAAGCAAGAGTGAAAGATTCAAAATTAACCAAACAAATGGCTCAAAGCATTGCTGTCCATGTACCGAGGGACGGAGAGATGGAGGGTGTGAGACACAGACAGAGACAGACACAGACAGAGTAGGACAGAGACAGAGGGAGAGAGAGAGACAGAGCTAGAACGATGGAGAAAAAAGGAGAAACACAGACAGAGGGAGAGAGACAGAAAGGGAGGCAGGTAAATGCAGAGGGAGTGAGACAGGGAGAAAGATGCAGAGTGAGAAAGGGACAGTGAGAGAGAGAGGGATCGAGACAAACAGAGGGAGAAACAGAGACAGAGGGAGAGACAGACAGAGAGAGGGAGGGCGAGATTATAGGAAAAACTTTACATCCAATAATGTTGAAAAAAGATAGAATTAAAAAGTAAAACAGGCTGTGTGCCAGAACTAATTTTGAAAGGAAAGATCAGGGGTTTAGTTTGAGTGTTTTGGGGGACAGTGTTGGATCAGTGATTGATATTTTCAAACTGAAGTGACATTTAATATTATTGAAATACAGATTATTAAACGCTAACAAACTTTAGAAGCAGGGTAAATGGGATACAGTGTGTGAGAGGACCTTGACAGAACCTCAGTAACAATCCCCATTATCTGCACAGTCCTGTATTGGGGAATTAGTGTGAGAGTTTAGGAGGCAAGAGTTGATCAGTGTTTGATATTTTCAAACTGCAGTGACGTTTCCAGCAAGGGCAAGATTTACAGGTTCAAAATTAACCAAGAAATGGATAAAAACATTTCTGTCCAAGGAGAGAGAGATGGTGTTGGAGACAGAGTCATGGAAAGAGGCAGAGAAAGAGGGAGAGGGCGAGGGAGAGAGAGAGAGAGAGAGAGAGAGAGAGAGAGAGAGAGAGAGAGAGAAAGATGGGAAGAAACAGACATGAGAGAGAGAGACAGAGAGAGAGGATGAGACAAGTTGTAAAAATCATTAACATTCCTCATTATCTGCCCAGACCTGTTTTTGAAGGTTAGTGTGAGCGTTTTAGGGGTGAATGTTGGATCAGTGCTTCATATTTACAAACTGCAGTGATATTACCAACAAGGCTGTTAAAGTATATCAGAGCAGGGAGGTTATGCTGGAAGTGTATAACTCATTGCTTAAGCACCATAATGAGACCTCCCAGGGCAGGTACAGTGTGAGTTTAGATACAGAGTAAAGCAGTGGCTTTAGAGAAGGAGGGAGAGACGGGCAGAACGAGTGAGTAGATACGGGGAGGCAGTCACATTGTAGGAGAAACTTGACATCTAACCACGTGAAAAAAATAATTAAAAATTTAAATGGACTGCGCACTGAAAATACTGTCCGCACGCAACAACTAAAGTCACACACCATCCTAACTTGAAACCATATCGCCATTCCTTCACTGTTACTGGGTCAAAATCCTGGAACTCCCTTCTGAACAGCACTGTGGGTGTACCTGCCCTACATGGACTGCAGCGGTTCAAGAAGGAGGCTCAACACCACCTTCTCAAGGGCAGTTAGGGATGGGTAATAAATGCTGGCCTGGCCAGTAACGCACACATCCAACAAATAAATAAAGAAAATAAAAAGTTGTCACCGAGTCACTTAAAGAGATATTACACTAGACGAACATAAACTTGGTCAGAGGTTGGTTTGAGGGAGCGTTTTCAAAGAGGAAAGAGAATTAGTGAGACGGAGATGTTTAGGAAAGGAATTCCAGAGTTAGGGTCTTAGCAGCTTGAAGGCACGGCCACCAATGTGGGAACAATTCAAATTGGGGATGCCCAAGAGGCCAGAATTAGAAGATCGCAGAGATTGGTGGATTGTGGAGCTGGAGGAGATTGCAGAGATAGGGAGGGGTCATTTGTGGAAGACAATTCCAAACTTCTACCACCCTTTATATGTAGAAGTGTTTCTATAAATCATCTTTGAAAGGGCTTTCGACTTATTTTTGATTTTTAGACAGTGCCCCCCCCCCCACCCCGTCCGAAACTGTCCCCATCGAATACTCACAGGGCAGGTACGCACGGGATTAGATACAGAGTAAAGATCTATCTAACAATGCCAGACTCACTGTTCCTCTGTCTCTTTCTCCTCATCTCTCACTGCCTGCAAAACCATTTCTCTGCCTCTCTTTCTCCGTCTTCCCATCCTGAGAGCAAGAGGGAGAGATTGAGATAGTGTGCAGAGGGAGATAGAGAGAGAAATGGGAGATATGGACTTGGAAAGTGAGTAACAGAGAGAATAAATAGGGTTTCAGAGAGTCGAAGAGAGGGGAAGAGAGAGATAGAGATGGAGAGAGATTACCAGCAAGTGAGTTTACCAGAGATTACCTCTCTCTCAGTCCCAATCACTCCTTTCCAATTTGTTTCCATCTCCATCTATTTTTCTCCCTCTACCCCGATGTTTCACACTCGATGCCTCTCGCTCGTATGTCAGTGTGTACAGCAGTGAACGATTACATCAAATTATTATGTTTTACATTCGCTCTTTCAATCTAACCGAATAATCGCTATGTTTGGCAAAAGAGGGGCCTTGGCGTGACTGTACACTGATTCCTGAGGGTACCAGGACAGGTGGATAAGGTGGTTAAGAAGGCTTACGGAATACTTTCCTTTATTGGCCGATGTAGAGAATATAAGAGCAGGGAGGTTATGCAAGTACTTTATAAAACACTAGTTTGACCACAGCTAGAGTACTGTGTACTGTTCTGGTCACCACATTACAGGAAGGATGTGATCACATTAGAGAGGGTACAGAGGAGATTTCCAGAGAATGTTGTCAGGAATGAAGAATTTTAACTATGAGTAAAGATTGCATAGGCTGGAATTGTTTTCTTTGGAACAGAGAAGGTTGATGGGAAGATTTAATTGAGGTGGATAAATAATGTCGGGCAAGATAGAGTGGATAGGAAGGACCCATTTCCCTTAACAGAGGGGTCAATAACCATGGGCATAGATTTCCAGATTTCCACACCAATATCATGAGGGTGTGATGGCTTCCATGGTGGAATGCCTTGCTGGATGTTTACAATGGAACGTTTTCCTTCCTGATCATCAAAACTGGCCGCCTGGGCCCCAACTTCAACTACATTTCTCCCACTTTACCAATATTTCACTCTACATACCTATCTTTCTCTGTTTGCGAACACAGCAGTGAAGGATTACATGAAATGAAGATTTCTTACATTCTCTCTTTCAATCCACACCAACAATCTCTCTCCCTCCAACCTTGTCCCGCTCGACAGCCCTCTCTTTGCCTGCATATCTAAGCCTCTCTCCCTCTGTCTCCCTCTTAGTGTCAGAGATATCAGGAGGGAGAGAGAGAGAGAGGAAGACAGAGAGAGAGACAGAGAACAACCCCAGCTTCTCCAATCTATCCACGTACCTGAAGTCCTTCATCCCTGGAACCAGGCTTGTGAATCTTTTCTGCACCCTCTCTAATGCGCTCACATTCTTCCCAAAGTACGGTGTCCATAATTGGACAATGCTCCAGTTGAAGGCAAACCAGCATTTTACAAAGGTCATATTTTCCTTGCTTTTGTATTCAATGTGTCTATTTATAATCTCAGGACGCCTTATGCCATTTAACCACTTTCTGAACCTGTTTTGCCACCTTCAGATATTGGTGCACAAATACCCCCCAGATGTGTCCGTTCCTGCACCTCCTTTAGAATTGTATCCTTCACTTTATATTGTCTCTCCTCCTTTTTGTGAACCGTGGAGGCGGAAGATGCGGGCATGGTTCTTAATGAATACATTGCAGCTGTCTTCACAAAAGAGGGGACGACACAGACATTGTGGTCAATGAGGAGAGGCTGGAAATATTGAATGGGATAAACAGTGAGAGAGGAAATATTCAGGGGTTTAGCATCTTTGAAAGCTGATAATTCACCAGGCTCATACTGCTTAGAAGTGCAAGGGAGGAAATAGCAGAGGCTCTGACCATCATTTTTCAATCCTCTCTGGTTATAGTCGTGCTGCCAGAGGACAGGAGGATTACGTATGTTGTACTGTTGATTAACAAGAGAGAAAGTAATAGACTGAGTAATTACAGGCTACCCAGCCTAATCACAGTGGAGGGCAAATTATTGGGTATAAGGGAATGATTAATTCCTTTCTAGTACTGTGTGTCTCAGTGTCTCCATGTCTGTGTCTCTGTTACAATTTGAACACTACCCTTACATTGGTGAGGAGTCGGTCTCTGGAATAAATGTCCCAGTTACAGAGTTACAGTTACAGAGATACAGCACTGAAACAGGCCCTTCAGCCCACCGAGTCTGTGCCGAACATCAACCACCCATTTATACTAATCCTACACTAATCCCATATTCCTACCAAACATCCCCACCTGTCCCTATATTTCCCTACCACCTACCTATACTAGTGACAATTTATAATGGCCAATTTACCTATCAACCAGTGTTGTGGTAACATAAAATGGCCACCGAGAACCAGCCTAAAATGGCTGACTAATGTTTATGGATTTCCACAGATGTTTGAGAGAGGAGAGAGAGACAGACAGACAGACAGAAAGAGAGGCAAAGAAAGAGACACAGAACAAGACACAGAGTGTGGTAGCAAGATATTTGTCACTGGGCAGAGGAAGAGGAGGAGGCCATTTGGCCCTTCAACCCTCTTCTGTCATTCAATGAGCTCATGGCTGATGTGTGATCTAACTCCATGTCACTATATTGGCCCCTTAATAACTTTGGTTGACAAAAATCTATCAAACTCAGATTTAAAAACTAACAAGTGTCTCAGCATCAATTGCCGTTTGTAGAAGAGAGTTCCAAACTGATACCACACCTGGTGTGTTGATGTGTTTCTTCATTTCAATCCTAAATGGTTTTTAGACTGCGTTTAGATTTTTAGACGATGCCCCCAAGTTCCTGACTCCGCAGCGAGTGGGAATTGTTACTCTCTGTCCACCCATCCGGTTTCCCTTATTATCTTGAAACCATTCATCAAATCACCCCATAAACTTCTAAATTCCATGAAGGCTCCACAGCAGGAGGGGAGAATGGAGCAGATGGTTTGGGATAGTGGATAAAATGAAGCAATGGATGAGGAGACTGAGGAGACAATACCAGTGAGAGGAGAGGCTGAGATTCACAGGGAGAGACTGCAGCAGTGTGTTAGAGGAAATCTAATCTATAGATCCCAGTAATACAACTCAATTAATATATTCAAACGATAATCCCTTTGGTTATTGGTGTTGGAAAACAGTTCATTGTTTCTACAATATGGTCAGTATATTTAGTTTGTACAGGCAGTTAAATATAAATTTAAATATATTTCTGATATCAGCCTCGCTCTTTATTGAACTCAGCAGTCACAGAGATTTTAAGGTGCAGTATTTAAATAATGAATTACCATCAGTGAAGAACTGATTCTATTCAGTTTATTCAGTCACTAAGTAAGGAATAGGATCTTTCTGCAAAACAAAATCTGGACCTGACAGAAATCAACACAGCAGATAAAGTCCAACAGGAAAATGAAAACAATCTGACAACAGACAACTTCACCTCACAGTTTCTCTCACTCATTTTTCTGGACAATACTGCACTTTATGATAGTGAATTATTCACACTGCTGCTTCTTTCTCTTCACTTCTGCTTTTCTTTTTCCATCGGTTTCGTTCTCCCTGCTGCTTTTCTCCTTCCCTATCTCTCTGGAGTGCTCACACCCTGTAAATTGTTACTTAATGCTGCTTTTCACATATGATTTATTCCTAACATTCTGCATCTGTGTTCTGTTCACCAGCCCCAGGTTCAATGATTCTATTCTCAGAGTCAGTTTGTTCAATGGTGAAATTTCTGTGAATAATTCAATGTATCTACAGGACACCCAAGTCTCCACCTGTTCACCTGCGCTCTTCACTTCATCTACAATGCATGGAATAAACAGGATCGAAAGCTTCTTCCAGACAAACCTCACAATCATTGAAATTCCTTCCCCTGGAATTATAAAGTAATCTGTTAGAATGTGGGATTGTTTAATCAATAAATCACCAACATCAGCGCTGGAGCTGATAATCTACAGATAAATGGAAAGACGCTTGATTCCAACTGATAGAGTGAAAACCAGTAAAACATCACATCAGTACTTTCTATTTTACAATGTAGTGCAGTGACAGTGAAGGGTCCACAGTGAAGCAGAGAAGGAGATGTGAAAGTCTTAGCAGCAAACTCAGTTCAGTAGCCAGACTTCTGAAGCAGCGTCAGACACACAAATAATGAAATAATATTTGATAACTGTGATAACCAATAAATACATTGAAATCCCAGTTAAACTGAGCCATGTTATTGAGGAGAAACGACATTGTTCTGTCCCCTTGTAACACTGAGACTGTGAGATGTCTCATTCTCAATCACTGAAAAACAATAGTCATCAAAATATTCCGGAACCGGGTTAGATCCACTTCATCAAATTGTTAAAAGCTCCTGATGATCTGATTCTTGATTCTCTCTGATTTGATATACACAGAACGATCAGTAACAATGCCAATTTCTTAAAACAATAATACTCAAGACATAATCTACCTTCTGCAAGAATGAAAGAGTAGACAATGAGGAGATTCCATCAGTAAATTGCTGGAAATGAACAGGTGGCTGTCGAACACACACCGTAAGAATTAATACCCAGTACAGCAGCACAGTTAACATCGATTTACACCATTAACAGCTGAGATACTGCTTACCAGGAACTCCAATTGCTGCAATTACCGGATAATAAATGTCTTCTATCTGATCCATTACTGGATATCCCACTTCTGTGAGAAGCAGAGACTTCTGTTAGCCTGGAATCCACAGCTCCACCAGGCACTCTGAGCTGATCCATTACAATGGGTCCTGATTTATACAGGGGATAAGTCTCCACTGACACGGTTATACCCCTGATCATTGCTATTAGTTAAACTTACCTGAACAAACACATTACATCAGCAGCTTTGACTCTGATGCAAATAATGTTGTGGATAAAACACAATCATTTCAATGTCAATGACATATTCTGAGTAAGACCTCTCTCGGGAATAAACCTGAAATCTGTACTCATACTGCACGGATGCTACAATTATGACAGGCATCATTTACATTTTCCATATGATTGTATTGACCATGTTCACTCCTGGTGTTTCTATTGTAAATGTAACTGATCTGCCTGCAGTGGACACTGAATCCAGGGACAAAAGCAATCCCGTTTACCTCTGTTCCTGCCTTTGCCCAGTTAAAATGTGAATTTTCAGTCTCTGATACCGGGCCATGTTCAGGGTTACAGCGCAGAAACTACTGTGAGTGATATTACGGGACAGACACTGCACACATCCATTTGGGAGGCAATTGGGTAGTGATAATACCTCTGGTCAAGTAATCCAGAGGCCCAACCTGATGTGATGGGGACAGGGCTTCAAAACCGACCATGGCAGCTGATTAAATAGAGACAGCTCCCTCTCAAAGTATAAACGGGACGGAGCCCCCACGCTATGCATGAAGTGGAGGGAGCTCCCTCTCTATGCAGAAAGTGGAGGGAGCTCCCTCGCTATGCATAACTTGGAGGGAGCTCCCTCTCGATGCATAAAGTGGAGTTAGTTTCCTCGCTATGCAAAAAGTGGAGTTAGCTCCCTCTCCATGAATTAAGTGGTGTTAGCTCCCTCTATCTGCATGAAGTGGAGGGAGCTCCCTCTCTATGCATGAAGTGGAGGGAGCTCCCTCTCTATGCATGAAGTGGAGGGAGCTCCCTCTCTATGCATGAAGTGGAGGGAGCTCCCTCTCTATGCAGGAAGCGCAGGGAGCTCCCTTTCTATGCAGGAAGCGCAGGGAACTCCCTCTCTATGCATGCAGTGGAGGGAGCTCCCTCTCCAAGCATGAAGTGGAGGGAAGTCCCTCTCTTTGCAGGAAGTGGAGTTCGCTCCCTCTCTATGCATGAAGTGGAGGGAGCTCCCTTTCTATGCATAAAGTGGAGGGATCTCCCTCTCTATGCATAAAGTGGTTGGAGATCCCTCTCGAGGCTTTAACTGGATGGAGCTCCCTCTCTATGCATAAAGTGGAGGGAGCTCCCTCTCTCTGCATGAAGTGGAGTGGAACTCCATCTCTATGCATGAAGTTGAGGGAGCTCCCTCCCCACGCAAAAAGTTGAGGGAGCTCCCTCACTTTGCATAAAGAGGAGGGAGCTTCCTCTCTATGCATAAAGTGGAGGGAGCTCCCTCTCTATGCATAAAGTGGAGGGAGCTCCCTCTCTATGCACAAGGTGGATGCAGCTCCCTCTCTATGCATAAAGTGGATGCAGCTCCCACTCCATGCATAAAGTGGAGGGAGCTCCCTCTCTATGCATAAAGTGTAGGGAGCTCCCTCTCTATGCATAAAGTGGAGGGAGCTCCCTCTCTATGCATAACGTGTAGGGAGCTCCCTCTCCATGCATCAAGTGGAGGGCGCTCCTGCTCTATGCATAAAGTGGATGGAGCTCCCTCTCTGTGCTTTAACTGGATGGAGCTCCCTCTCTATGCATAAAGTGGAGGGAGCTCCCTCTCTATGCATGAAGTGGAGGGAGCTCCCTCTCTATGCATGATGTGGGGGGAGCTCCCTCTCTAAGGATAAAGTGGAGGGAGCTCCCTCTCTCTGCATAAAGTGGAGTTAGCACCCTCTCTCTGCATAAAGTGGAGGGATCTCCCTCTCTCTGCATGAAGTGGAGGGAGCTCCATCTCTATGCATGAAGTGGAGGGAGCTCCCTCTCTATGCATGATGTGGTGCGGGCTCCCTCTCTATGCATGAGGTGGAGGGAGCTCCCTCTCCATGCATGAAGTGAAGGGAGCACCCTCTCTATGCATGATATGGAGTGAGCTCCCTCTCTATGCATGAAGTGGAGGGAGCTCCCTCTCTATGCATGAAGTGGAGGGAGCTCCCTCTCTATGCATAAAGTGGACAGCTCCCTCGCTATGCATAAAGTGGAGTTATCTCCCTCTCTATGCATAAAGTGGAGTTAGCTCCCTTTCCATGGATGAAGTGGGGTGTGCTCCCTATCTTTGCATGAAGTGGAGGGAGCTCCCTCTCTATGCATGAGGTGTAGGGAGTTCCCTTTCTATAAATGAAGTGGAGTGAGCTCCCTATCTCTGCATGAAGTGGAGGGAGCTCCCTCTCAATACATGAAGTGGAGGGAGCTTTATCTCTAGACATGAAGTGGAGGGAGCTCCCTCTCTATGCAGAAAGAGGAGGGAGCTCCCTGTCTATGTATAACGTGGAGGGAGCTCCCTCCCTATGCATAAAGTGGATAGCGCTCCCTCTCCATGCATAAAGTGGATGGAGCTCCCTCTCGATGCATCATGTGGAGTGAGCTCCCTCTCTATGCAAGAAGTGGAGTGAGCTCCCTCTCTATGCATGAAGTGGAGGGAACTTCCTCTCTATGCATGATGTGGGGGGAGCTCCCTCTCTAAGGATAAAGTGGAGGGAGCTCCCTCTCTCGGCAGAAAGTGGAGTTAGCGCCCTCTCTCTGCATAAAGTGGAGGGATCTCCCTCTCTCTGCATGAAGTGGATGGAGCTCCCTCTCTCTTCATGAAGTGCAGGGAGCTCCCTCTTTATGCATGATATGGATTGAGCGCCCTCTCTATGCATGAAGTGGAGGGAAATCCCTTTCCATGCACGAAGTGGAGGGAGATCCCTCTCTATGCATGAAGTGGAGGGAGCACCCTCTCCATGCATGAAGTGGAGGGAAGTCCCTCTCTGTGCAGGAAGTGGAGTTAGCTCCCTCTCTATGCTTGAAGTGGAGGGAGATCCCTATCTGTGCATGAAGTTGAGGGAGCTCCCGCTCGACGCATAAAGTTGAGGGAGCTCCCCCTCTTTGCATAAAGAGGAGGGAGCTCCCTCTCTATGCATAAAGTGGAGTGTGCTCCTCTCTATGCATAAATTGGAGGGAGCTCCCTCTCTATGCAAAAAGTGGAGGGAGATCCCTCTCTATGCATAAAGTGGAGGGATCTCCCTCTCTATGCATAAAGTGGATCGAGCTCCCTCTCTATGCATCATGTGGAGTGAGCTCCCTCTCTGTGCATGAAGTGGAGTGAGCTCCCTCTCTATGCATGATGTGCAGTGAGCTCCCTCTCAATGCATGAAGTGGAGGGAGCTCCCTCACTATGCATGAATTGAAGGGAACACCCTCTCTCTGCATGAAGTGGAGGGAGCTCCCACTCGATGCATGATGTGGAGGGAGCTCCCTTTCCATGCATGAAGTGGAGGGAAGTCCCTCTCTATGCATGAAGTGGAGTTAGCTCCCTCTCTATGCATGAAGTTGAGGGAGCTCCCTATCGATGCATTTAGTGGAGGGAGCTCCCGCTCTATGCATAAAGTTGAGGGAGCTCCCCTTCTTTGCATAAAGAGGAGGGAGCTCCCTCTCTATGTATAAAGTGGAGTGGGCTCCCTCTCTATGCATAAATTGGAGGGAGCTCTCTCTCTATGCAAAAAGTGGAGGGAGCTCCCTCTCTGTGCATCAAGTGGAGGGATCTCCCTCTCTATGCATAAAGTGGTTGGCGATCCCTCTCTATGCAGAAGGTGGAGTGAGCTCCCTCGCTATGCATAAAGTGGAGGGAGCTCCCTCTCTATGCATAAAGTGGATATAGCTCCCTCGCTATGCATAAAGTGGATTTAGCACCCTCTCTATGCATAAAGTGGAGTTAGCTCCCTTTCTATGGATGAAGTGTGGGAGCTTCCTCTCTTTGCATAAAGTGGAGGGAGCTCCCTCTCTATGCATGAAGTGGAGGGAGCTCCCTCTCTCTGCATGAAGTGGAGGGAGCTCCCTCTCTATGCATGAAGTGGAGGGAGCTCCCTCTCTATGCACAAAGCGGATATAGCTCCCTCGCTATGCAGAAAGTGGAGTTAGCTCCCTCTCTATGCATAAAGTGGAGTTAGCTCCCTTTCTATGGATGAAGTGTGGGAGCTTCCTCTCTTTGCATGAAGTGGAGGGAGCTCCCTCTCTATGCATGAAGTGGAGGGAGCTCCCTCTCTATGCATGAAGTGTAGGCAGTTCCCTCTCTATGCATGAAGTGTAGGGAGTTCCCTGTTTATGCATGAAGTGGTGGGAGCTCCCTATCTATGCATGAAGTGGAGGGAGCTCCCTCTCTATGCATGAAGTGTAGGGAGTTCCATCTCTATGCATGAAGTGGAGGAAGCTCCCTCTCTATGTATGAAGTGGAGGGAGCTCCCTCTCTATGCATGAAATGAAGGGAGCTCCCTCTCTATGCATAAAGTGGAGGGAGCACCCTCTCTATGCATGAAGTGGAGGGAGCTCCCTCTCTATGCATGAAGTGCAGGGAGTTCCATCTCTATGCATGAAGTGGAGGGAGCTCCCTCTCTGTGTATGAAGTGGAGGGAGCTCCCGCTCCATGCATGAAGTGGAGGCAGCTCCCTATCTATGCTTAAAGTGGAGGGAGCTTCCTCTCTATGTATAACGTGGAGGGAGCTCCCTCTATGCATAAAGTGGAGGGCACTCCCTCTCCATGCATAATGTGGATGGAGCTCCCTCTCTGTGCTTTAACTGGATGGAGCTCCCTCTCTATGCATAAAGTGGAGGGATCTCCCGCTCTATGCATAAAGTGGAGTGAGCTCCCTCTCTATGCATAAAATGGAGGGAGCTTCCTCTCGATGCATGAAGTGGGGGGAGCTCCCTCTCTCAGAATAAAGTGGAGGGAGCTCCCTCTCTCTGCATAAAGTGGAGTTAGCTCCCTCTCGATGCATAAAGTGGAGGGATCTCCCTCTCTATGCATGAAGTGGCGGAAGCTCCCTCTCTATGCATGATGTGGAGTGAGCTCCCTCTCTATGCATGAAGTGGAGGGAGCTCCCTCTCTATGCATGAAGTGATGGGAGCATCCTCTCTATGCATGAAGTGGAGTGTGCTCCCTCTCTATGCTTAAATTGGAGGGAGCTCCCTCTCTATGCAAAAAGTGGAGGGAGCTCCCTCTCTATGCAAAAAGTGGAGGGAGCTCCCTCTCTATGCATCAAGTGGAGGGATCTCCCTCTCTATGCATAAAGTGGTTGGAGATCCCTCTCTATGCTTTAACTGGATGGAGCTCCCTCTATGCATAAATTGGAGGGAGCTCCCTCTCTATGCTGAAGGTGGAGTGAGCTCCCTCGCTATGCATAAAGTCGAGGGAACTCCCTCTCTATGCATAAAGTGGATATAACTCCCTCGCTGTGCATAAAGTGGAGGTAGCTCCCTCTCCATGCATAAAGTGGAGTTTGCTCCCTTTCTATGGATGAAGTGGGGGGAGCTCCCTCTCTTTGCATGAAGTGGAGGGAGCTCCCTCTCTATGCATGATGTGGAGGGTGCTCCCTCTCAATGCATGAAGTGGTGGGAGCTCCATCTCCATGCATGAAGTGGAGGGAGCTCCCTCTCTATGCATAAAGTGGAGGGTGCTCCCTCTCTATGCATAAAGTGGAGGGAGCTCCATCTCTATGGATAAAGTGGATGGAGCTCCCTCTCTATGCATAAAGTGGAGGGAGCTCCCTCTCTATGCACAAAGTGGAGGGAGCTGCCTCTTTATGAATAAAGTGGAGTTAGCTCCCTCTCTATGCATAAAGTGGACTGAGCTCGCTCTATGCATAACGTGGAGTTCGCTCCCTCTCTGTGCATGAAGTGGGGGGAGCTCCCTCTCTATGCATTAAGTGGAGGGAGCTCCCTCTCTATGCATGAAGTGGAGGGAGCTCCCTCTCTATGCATGAAGTGAAGGGAACACCCTCTCTCTGCATGATGTGGAGTGAGCTCCCTCTCTATGCATGATGTGGAGGGAGCTCCCTCGCTATGCATGAAGTGAAGGGAGCACCCTCTCTATGCATGAAGTGGAGGGAGCTCCCTCTCTATGCATGAAGTGGAGGGAGCTCCCTCTCTCTGCATGAAGCGGAGGGAGCTCCCACTCTATGCATGAAGTGGAGGGAGCTCCCTTTCCATGCATGAAGTGGAGGGAAGTCCCTCTCTATGCATGAGGCGGAGTTAGCTCCCTCTCTATGCATGAAGTTGAGGGAGCTCCCTATCGATGCATTTAGTGGAGGGAGCTCCCGTTCTATGCATAAAGTTGAGGGAGCTCCCCCTCTTTGCATAAAGAGGAGGGAGCTCCCTCTCTATGAAGAAGTGGAGTGGGCTCCCTCTCTATGCATAAATTGGAGGGAGCTCCCTCTCTATGCAAAAAGTGGAGGGAGCTCCCTCTCGATGCATCAAGTGGAGGGATCTCCCTCTCTATGCATAAAGTGGTTGGCGATCCCTCTCTATGCAGAAAGTGGAGTGAGCTCCCTCGCTCTGCATAAGTGGAGGGAGCTCCCTTTCTATGGATGAAGTGTGGGAGCTCCCTCTCTATGCAAAAAGTGGAGGGAGCTCCCTCTCTATGCATCAAGTGGAGGGATCTCCCTCTCTATGCATAAAGTGGTTGGAGATCCCTCTCTATGCTTTAACTGGATGGAGCTTCCCCCTCTGTGCATAAATTGGAGGGAGCTCCCTCTCTATGCTGAAAGTGGAGTGAGCTCCCTCGCTGTGCATAAAGTCGAGGGAGCTCCCTCTCTATGCATAAAGTGGATATAACTCCCTCGCTGTGCATAAAGTGGAGTTAGCTCCCTCTCCATGCATAAAGTGGAGTTCGCTCCCTTTCTATGGATGAAGTGGGGGGAGCTCCCTCTCTTTGCATGAAGTGGAGGGAGCTCCCTCTCTATGCATGAAGTGGAGGGTGCTCCCTCTCAATGCATGAAGTGGTGGGAACTCCATCTCTATGCATGAAGTGGAGGGAGCTCCTTCTCTATGCATAAAGTGGAGGGTGCTACCTCTCTATGCATAAAGTGGATGGAGCTCCCTCTCTATGCATAAAGTGGATGGAGCTCCCTCTCTATGCATAAAGTGGAGGGAGCTCCCTCTCTATGAATAAAGTGGAGTTAGCTTCCTCTCCATGCATAAAGTGGACTGAGCTCGCTCTATGCATAACGTGGAGTTCGCTCCCTCTCTATGCATGAAGTGGGGGGAGCTCCCTCTCTATGCATGAAGTGGAGGGAGCTCCCTCTCTATGCATGAAGTGGAGGGAGCTCCCTCTCTATGCATGAAGTGAAGGGAACACCCTCTCTATGCATGATGTGGAGTGAGCTCCCTCTCTATGCATAATGTGGAGGGAGCCCCCTCTCTATGCATGAAGTGGAGGGAGCTCCCTCTCTATGCATGAAGCGGAGGGAGCTCCCACTCTATGCATGAAGCGGAGGGAGCTCCCACTCTATGCATGAAGTGGAGGGTGCTCCCTCTCAATGCATGAAGTGGTGGGAGCTCCATCTCTATGCATGAAGTGGAGGGAGCTTCCTCTCTATGCATAAAGTGGAGGGAGCTCCTTCTCTATGCATGAAGTGGAGGGAGCTCCCTCTCTATGCATAAAGTGGAGGGAACTCCCTCTCTATGCATGAAGTGGAGGGAGCTCCCTCTCTATGCATAAAGTGGAGGGAACTCCCTCTCTATGCATAAAGTGGAGGGAACTCCCTCTCTATGCATGAAGTGGAGGGAGCTCCCCCTCGATGCATGAAGTGTGGGGAGTTCCCTCTTTATGCATGAAGTGGAGGGAGGTCCCTATCTATGGATAAAGTGGAGGGAGCTCCCTCTCTATGCATGAAGTGTCGGGAGTTCCATCTCTATGCATGAAGTGGAGGTAGCTCCCTCTCTGTGTATGAAGTGGAGGGAGCTCCCTCTCTATGCATGAAATGGAGGGAGCTCCCTCTCTATGCATAAAGTGGAGGGAGCACCCTCACTATGCACGAAGTGGAGGGAGCTCCCTCTCTATGCATGAAGTGCAGGGAGTTCCATCTCTATGCCTGAAGTGGAGGGAGCTCCCTCTCTATGCATGACGTGGAGGCAGCTCCCTATCTATGCATAAAGTGGAAGGAGCTCCCTCTCTATGCACAAGGTGGATGCAGCTCCCTCTCTATGCAGAAAGTGGACGGAGCTTCCTCTCTATGTATAACGTGGAGGGAGCTCCCTCTCTATGCATGAAGTGAAGGGAACACCCTCTCTCTGCATGATGTGGAGTGAGCTCCCTCTCTATGCATGATGTGGAGGGAGCTCCCTCGCTATGCATGAAGTGAAGGGAGCACCCTCTCTATGCATGAAGTGGAGGGAGCTCCCTCTCTATGCATGAAGTGGAGGGAGCTCCCTCTCTCTGCATGAAGCGGAGGGAGCTCCCACTCTATGCATGAAGTGGAGGGAGCTCCCTTTCCATGCATGAAGTGGAGGGAAGTCCCTCTCTATGCATGAGGCGGAGTTAGCTCCCTCTCTATGCATGAAGTTGAGGGAGCTCCCTATCGATGCATTTAGTGGAGGGAGCTCCCGCTCTATGCATAAAGTTGAGGGAGCTCCCCCTCTTTGCATAAAGAGGAGGGAGCTCCCTCTCTATGAAGAAGTGGAGTGGGCTCCCTCTCTATGCATAAATTGGAGGGAGCTCCCTCTCTATGCAAAAAGTGGAGGGAGCTCCCTCTCGATGCATCAAGTGGAGGGATCTCCCTCTCTATGCATAAAGTGGTTGGCGATCCCTCTCTATGCAGAAAGTGGAGTGAGCTCCCTCGCTCTGCATAAGTGGAGGGAGCTCCCTTTCTATGGATGAAGTGTGGGAGCTCCCTCTCTATGCAAAAAGTGGAGGGAGCTCCCTCTCTATGCATCAAGTGGAGGGATCTCCCTCTCTATGCATAAAGTGGTTGGAGATCCCTCTCTATGCTTTAACTGGATGGAGCTTCCCCCTCTGTGCATAAATTGGAGGGAGCTCCCTCTCTATGCTGAAAGTGGAGTGAGCTCCCTCGCTGTGCATAAAGTCGAGGGAGCTCCCTCTCTATGCATAAAGTGGATATAACTCCCTCGCTGTGCATAAAGTGGAGTTAGCTCCCTCTCCATGCATAAAGTGGAGTTCGCTCCCTTTCTATGGATGAAGTGGGGGGAGCTCCCTCTCTTTGCATGAAGTGGAGGGAGCTCCCTCTCTATGCATGAAGTGGAGGGTGCTCCCTCTCAATGCATGAAGTGGTGGGAACTCCATCTCTATGCATGAAGTGGAGGGAGCTCCTTCTCTATGCATAAAGTGGAGGGTGCTACCTCTCTATGCATAAAGTGGATGGAGCTCCCTCTCTATGCATAAAGTGGATGGAGCTCCCTCTCCATGCATAAAGTGGAGGGAGCTCCCTCTCTATGCATAAAGTGGAGGGAGCTGCCTCTCTATGCATGAAGTGGGGGGAGCTCACTCTCTATGAATAACGTGGAGTTAGCTTCCTCTCTATGCATAAAGTGGACTGAGCTCGCTCTATGCATAACGTGGAGTTCGCACCCTCTCTATGCATGAAGTGGGGGGAGCTCCCTCTCTATGCATGAAGTGGAGGGAGCTCCCTCTCTATGCATGAAGTGAAGGGAACACCCTCTCTCTGCATGATGTGGAGTGAGCTCCCTCTCTATGCATAATGTGGAGGGAGCTCCCTCTCTATGCATGAAGTGGAGGGAGCTCCCTCTCTATGCATGAAGCGGAGGGAGCTCCCACTCTATGCATGAAGCGGAGGGAGCTCCCACTCTATGCATGAAGTGGAGGGTGCTCCCTCTCAATGCATGAAGTGGTGGGAGCTCCATCTCTATGCATGAAGTGGAGGGAGCTTCCTCTCTATGCATAAAGTGGAGGGAGCTCCCTCGCTATGCATGAAGTGAAGGGAGCACCCTCTCTATGCATAACGTGGAGTTCGCACCCTCTCTATGCATGAAGTGGGGGGAGCTCCCTCTCTATGCATGAAGTGGAGGGAGCTCCCTCTCTATGCATGAAGTGAAGGGAACACCCTCTCTCTGCATGATGTGGAGTGAGCTCCCTCTCTATGCATAATGTGGAGGGAGCTCCCTCTCTATGCATGAAGTGGAGGGAGCTCCCTCTCTATGCATGAAGCGGAGGGAGCTCCCACTCTATGCATGAAGCGGAGGGAGCTCCCACTCTATGCATGAAGTGGAGGGTGCTCCCTCTCAATGCATGAAGTGGTGGGAGCTCCATCTCTATGCATGAAGTGGAGGGAGCTTCCTCTCTATGCATAAAGTGGAGGGAGCTCCTTCTCTATGCATGAAGTGGAGGGAGCTCCCTCTCTATGCATAAAGTGGAGGGAACTCCCTCTCTCTGCTTAAAGTGGAAGGAGCTCACTCTCTATGCATGAAGTCGTGAGAGCTCCCTATCTTTGCATTACGTGGAGGGAGCTCCCTCTCCATCCATAAAATGGAGGGAGCTCCCTCTCTATGCATAAAGTGGATGCAGCTCCCCCTCTATGCTTTGACTGGATGGAGCTCGCTCTCGATGCATGAAGTGGAAGGAGCTCCCTCTCTGTGCACAAAGTGGAGGGAGCTCCCTCTCCATCTATAAAGTGGAGGGAGCTCCCTCTCTATGCATAAAGTGGAAGGAGCTCCCTCTCTCTGCATCAGGTGGAAGGAGCTCCCTCTCCATCCATAAAGTGGAGGGAGCTCCCTCTCTATGCATAAAGTGGATGCACCTCCCTCTCTGTGCTTTAACTGGATGGAGCTCCCTCTCTCTGCATAAAGTGAAGGGTGCACCCTCTCCATGCATGAAGTGGAGGGAGCTCCCTCTCTATGCATGAAGTGAAGGGAGCACCCTCTCTATGCATAAAGTTGAGGGTGCTCCCTCTCTTTGCATAAAGAGAAGGGAGCTCCCTCTCGATGCATAAAGTGGAGGCAGCTCCTTCTCTTTGCAGAAAGAGAAGGGAGCTCCCTCTCTCTGCATGAAGTGGAGGGAGGTCATTCTCTATGCATAAAGTGGAGGGAGCTCCCTCTCTATGCAAAAAGTGGAGGCAGCTCCCTCTCTATGCTTGAATTGGAGGGAGCTCCCTCTCTATGCATGAAGTGCAGGCAGCTCCTTCTCTATGCATGAAGTGGAGTGAGCTCCCTCTCTATGCATGAAGTGCAGGCAGCTCCTTCTCTATGCATGAAGTGGAGGGTGCTCCCTCTCTATGCATGAAGTGGAGGGAGCTCCCTCGCTATGCATGACGTGGAGGGAGCTACCTCGCTATGCATAAAGTGGTGTTAGCTCCCTCTCTCTGCATAAAGTGGAAGGAGCTCCCTCTCTATGCATAAAGTGGAAGGAGCTCCCTTCTTATGCATAAAGTGGAAGGAGCTCCCTCTCTCTGCATCAGGTGGAAGGAGCTCCCTCTCTCTGCATAAAGTGGAAGGAGCTCCCTCTCTATGCATGAAGTCGAGGGAGCTCCCTATCTTTGCATTACGTGGAGGGAGCTCCCTCTCCATCCATAAAGTGGAGGGAGCTCCCTCTCTATGCATAAAGTGGATGCAGCTCCCTCTCTGTGCTTTAACTGGTTGGAGCTCCCTCTCTATGCATAAAGTGAAGGGAGCACCCTCTCCATGCATGAAGTGGAGGGAGCTCCCTCTCTATGCATGAAGTGAAGGGAGCACCCTCTCTATGCATAAAGTTGAGGGTGCTCCCTCTCTTTGCATAAAGAGAAGGTAGCTCCCTCTCTATGCATAAAGTGGAGGCAGCTCCTTCTCTTTGCAGAAAGAGAAGGGAGCTCCCTCTCTTTGCATGAAGTGGAGGGAGGTCATTCTCTATGCATAAAGTGGAAGGAGCTCCCTCTCTATGCAAAAAGTGGAAGCAGCTCCCTCTCTATGCTTGAATTGGAGGGAGCTCCATCTCTATGCTTGAATTGCAGGCAGCTCCCTCTCTATGCATGAAGTGCAGGCAGCTCCTTCTCTATGCATGAAGTGGAGGGTGCTCCCTCTCTATGCATGAAGTGGAGGGAGCTTCCTCTCTATGCATGACGTGGAGGGAGCTACCTCGCTATGCATAAAGTGGAGTTAGCTCCCTCTCTCTGCAGAAAGTGGAGTTAGCTCCCTCTCTCTGCATAAAGTGGAGGGAGCTCCCTCTCTATGCATGAAGTGGAGTGAGCTCCCTCTCTCAGCATGATGTGGAGGGAGTTCCCTCTCTATGCATAAAATGGAGGGAGCTCCCTCTCTATGCTTGAATTGGAGGGAGCTCCCTCTCTTTGCATGAGGCACAGGGATCTCCCTCTCTATGCATGCAGTGGAGGGAGCTCCGGCTCTATGCATGAAGTGGAGGGAGCTCGCTCTCGATGCACGTTTTGGAAGGTGCTCACTCTCTGTGCATGAAGTGGAGTTAGATCCCTCTCTATGCATGAAGTGAATGCAGCTCCCTCTCTATGCTTTAACTGGATGGAGCTCCCTCTCTATGCATAAAGTGGAAGGAGCTCCCTCTCTATGCATGAAGTGGAGGGAGCTCCCTCTCTACGCACAAAGTGGAAGGAGCTCCCTCTCTGCGCATAAAGTGGAAGGAGCTCCCTCTCTATGCATAAAGTGGAATCAGCTCCCACTCTATGCATAAAGTGGAGGGAGCTCCATCTCTACGCATAAAGTGGAGGGAGCTCCCTCTCTCCACATAAAGTGGATGGACCTCCCTCTCCACGCATACTGTGGAGGGCGATTAAGGACAAAGGAGAGAGGGAAATGTAAACAAATGGATAGAGGGACGAAATGAAAGTCAGTGGGAGACAGAAGATACAGTGAAATGAGAGCTTGACAGAATCCCAGTAACAATCGCCATTGTCTGACAATTGTGGTATTGGGTATTTACTGCGACTGTTTCAGGGCTGAGTTTTGGCTCAGTGTTTGATATTTTCAAACTGCAGTGACATTCCCAACAAGGGCAAGAGTTACAGATTCAAAATTAATAACGGAATGGCTCGAAGCATTGCTGTCCAGGGAGAGAGGGAGGGGGTGATGGAGGGAGTCAGACACAGACATAGTGGGACAGAGACATTGGTGGGGAGAGAGAGTGAGTTAGAGGGAGAAAGCCAAAGAGAGAGACAGATACAGAGGGAGAGAGACCAACAGAGAAAAGGAGAGTGAAAGACAATGGTTGAAACAGAGACTGAGGGGGACACAGACAGAGAGTGTGTGACAGGGTGAGATTATAGGAGAAACTTTAGATTTAACAATGTTTGAAAAAAGATAAAATTAAAAACTAAAACTCGCTGTGAGCAAAAACTAAATCTGAAAGGAAACGTTGGGGGTTTAGTGTGAGTGCTTTGGAGGCAACTTTTGGATCAGTGTTTCATATTTTCAAACTGCAGGGACATTTATTGTTGTTGACTATAGATTATCAAAAAATGACAAACTTTATAAGCAGGGGAGAGGGGAGACAGGGTGTGAGGGGACCTTGACAGAACCGCAGTAACAGTCCCCATTATCTGCACAGTCCTGTATTGGGGGTTTAGTGTGAGAGTTTAGGGGGCGAGTATTGATCAGTGTTTGATATTTTCAAACTGCAGTGACGTTCCCAGCAAGGGCAAGATTTATAGGTTCAAAAGTAACCAAGAAATGGATTAAAACATTCCTGTCCAAGGAGAGATAGAGGGAGAGATTGTGTGAGACAGGTGCAGGCACAGTCATCGACTGAGGTGGAGAAAGAGGGAGAAGAAGATAGAGGGAGAGAGAGAGAGATGGAGAGAGACAGACATGAGAGACTGAGACAGATAGAGGATGAGACAAGATGTAACAGTCAGTAACAATCCTCATTATCTGCCCAGTCCTGTATTGAGAGTTTAGTGTGAATGTTTTACGTGTGAGTGTTGGATCAGTGTTTGATATTTTCAAACTGCAGTGACCTTTCCAGCAAGAGCAATAAATAAAAGAATAAAAGAGCAGGGAGGTTATGCTGAAACTGTATAACTCATTGGTTAGACCACAACTTGAGTACTGTGTGCAGTTCTGGTCTCCTCACTACAGAAAGGATGTAATTGCACTAGAGAGGGTACAGAGGAGATTTTCGAGGATGTTGCCAGAACTGGAGAAATGCAGCTATGAGGGAAGCTTGTACAGGCTGGGGTTGTTCTCTCTGGAACAGAGAAGGCTGAGGGGAGATCTGATTGAAATGTGAGGGGCTTGGATGGAGTGGAGCTGAAGGGTCTATTCACCTTGGCAGAGAGCTCAGTGACGAAGGGGCATAGAATTAAAGTGATTGGTAGAAATATTGGAGGGGAGATGAGGAAAAACTTTTTCACCCAGAAGGTGGTGAGGGTGTGAAATGCACAGCCTGAAAGGGTAGATGAGGCGGAAAACCTCAACTCATTCAAAAGGAGTCTGGATATGCACCTCAAGTGCCGTAATCTACAGCGCTACGGACCAAATGGTGGCAGGTGGGATTAGAATAGGTGAGTCGTTTTTCGGCTGGCACAGACATGATGGGCCAATTGGCCTCTTTATTTGCCTTAAATTTTTCTATGATTCTAAAGGAAAGAGTTACTGGTTCAAAATTAACCAAGAAATGTCTGAAAGCATTGCTGTCCTGGGAGAGAGAGAGGAAGGGAGAGATGAAAAGAGAGAGAGAGAGAGAGAAAGAGAGAGAGAGAGACAGGCAGAGAAAGAGGGAGAGACAGAGAGAGAGGGAGACACAGACAGATCGGGAGGGGAGACAGAGAAAGAGCGAGAGGGAGAAACAGAGACAGCGAAGGCGGGAGATACAGAAACAGGGGAGATAGAGACAGGGGAGACAGAGGGGAGGGAAAGACATACAGAGAGGGAGTGGGAGAGAGAGAGAGGGACCAGTAGAGTGATAGAGAGGGAGGCACAGAGGGAGAGAGAAAGACATACAGAGGGACAGATGGAGATGGAGATGCAGAGTGAGAGAGGGAATGATTGGGAGAGACAGGGAGTGTGGGAGACAGGGATAGAAGGAGAGACAGAAACAGAGAGAGAGGGGAGAGACAGGGATTGGCAGAGAGAGAGACAGGGAAAGAGGGAGAGACCGAGAGAGAGAGAGGCAAAGCGAGAGAGAGAGAGAGAGAGAGGGAGGGACAGAGGGAAGGACAGAGGGAGGGACAGAGGGAGGGACAGAGAGAAAGATGGGGAGACCGAGAGAGAGAGACAGGACAAAGAGAGAGAGAGAGATTGAAAGAGAGTAAAGATAGAAACATAGAGAGAGACAGTGACAGAGAGTGGGGAGACTTCAGCAGCAACTTTAGGTCAGTTATTTTAACTTCGGTGGTGGAAAAGATTTAGAAAAAATAATTCGGGTTAATATCAATAGTCACATGGACAAATGTGAGTTAATTAAGGAAAGGCAGTATGGATTTCTTAAGGGAAAATCATGTTTAACGAACTGGCTGGAGTTTTTTGAGGAGGTAACAGAGAGGGTTGATGAGGGCAATGGTGTCGATGTGGCGTACATGAACTTCCAAAAGGCGTTTGATACAGTGCCACACAACAGACGTGTGAGAAAACTTGTAGCTCATAGAATAAATGGGATGGTAGCAACATGGATATGGAATTGGCTGAGTGACAAGAAACAAAGAATAGTGGTTAATGGATGCTTTTCAGTCTGGGGGAAGGTTTGTAGTGGAGTTCCCCAGGGGTCAGTGTCGGGACCCTGGCTTTTCCTGACCTAGACCTTGGTGTACAGGGAACAATTTCGAAGTTTGCTACGAAACTTGGAAGCATTGTGAACTGTGAGGAGGACAGTGACGAACTTCAAAAGGGTATCGACAAGTTAGTGGAATGGGCAGGCAGGTGGCAGATGACGAACAATGCATAGAAATGTGAAGTGAATCATTTGGCAGGAAGAACATGGAGAGACAATATAGAATAAAGGGAATAATTCCAAAGGGTGTGCAGGAGCAGAGGGACCTGGGTGTATATGTGCATAAGTCATTGAAAGTGGCAGGACAGGTTGAGAGAGCAGTAAATAAAGCATACAGTATCCTGGGCTTTATTAATAGGGGCACAGAGTACGAGAGCAAGGAGGTTATGTTGAATCTGTATAAGATACCAGTTCGTCCTCAGTTGGAGCATTGCGTCCATTTCTGGATGCCACACTTCAGCAAAGACGTGAGAGCATTGGAGAGAGTACAGAAGAGATTCACGAGAATGATTCCAGGGATGAGGAATTTCAGTTATGAAGATAGACTGGAGAAGTTAGAACTGTTTTCTTTGGAGAAGAGAAGGCTGAGAGGTGACTTGATCGTGGTATCAAAAATCATGAGGGGTCTGGACAGAGTAGATGGAGAGACACTGTTCCCACATATGAAAGGATCCAGAATCAGAGGACACAGATTGAAAATATTTGCTAAGGGAAGCAAAAGTGACATGAGGAAAAAAATGTTCATGCAGTGAGTGGTTCATGTCTGGAATGTGCTGCCTGAGAACGTGGCGGAGGCAGGTTAAATTGAAGCATTCAAATGGGAATGAGACTGTTATACGAAAAGGAAGAATGTGCAGGGTTATGGGGACAAGGTGAGGAATGGAACTGAGAGAATTGCATCTCGGAAAACCACTGCAGACATAATGGGACGAATGGCCTCGTTCTGCACTGTAACAATTCTGAGACAGGCAGAGAAAGAGAGACAGAGAGAGGCAGAGAGAGAGAGTGTGCGAGAGCGACAGAGAGACAGAGACAGAAAGGGAGAGACAGAGGGAGGGAGACGCTACAGCAAAGATAGAGAAGGAGAAGCAGAGCATGTGGAGATAATATAAAAACGGATCCATTCAGTGACTCTTCCTGTTGAAATAGTAAAACAACAACCCCCCTCAGTGACTCTCCCTGTGGAGACACTATAATAACAGACCCACTCAGTGACTCTCCCTGTGGCGATATTATTATAACAGACCCACTCATTGACTCTCCCATTGTGGAAATACTGTCATAACAGACCCACTCAGTGAGTCTCCCAGTGGCGATACTTTAATAACAGGCCGACTCGGTGACTCTCCCAGTGGAGATACTAGAATAAAAGACCCAGTCAGTGACTCTCCCTGTGGAGATTCTATAATAACAGATAAATCAGTCACTCTCCCTGCGGAGTTACTGTAATAACAGACCCACTCAGTGACTCTCCCTGTGGAGATACTACAACAACAGACCCAATCACTGACACTCCCTGTGGAGATACTAGAATAACAGACCCACACAGTGAGTCTGCCTGTGGAGATACTAAAACAACAGACCCACTCATTGACTCGCCCTGAGGAGATAATATTATAACCGACACACTCATTGACTCTCCCTGTGGAGATACTACAACAACAGACCCAACCACTGACACTCCCTGTGGAGATACTATAATAACAGACCGAGTCAGTAACTCTCCCTGTGGAGATTATATATTAACAGGCCCACTCATTAACTCTCCCTGTGGAGATACGAAGACAACAGATCCACTCAGTGACTCTCCCTATGGAGATACTATAATAACAGAACAACTCAGTGTCTCACCCTGTGGAGATACGATAATAACAGTCCCACTGATTGACTCTCCCTGAGGAGATACGATAATAACAGAACCACTCAGACACTCTCCCTGTGGAGATACTGTAATAACAGACCCACTCATTGACGCTCCCTGAGGGGATACTATAATAACAGACCAACTCAGTGACTCTCCCAAGGGAGGTACTGTAACAGCAGATCCACTCAGTGACTCACTCTGTGGAGATACTATAATAACAGATCCACTCAGTAACACTCCCTGTGGAGATACTACAATAACAGACCCGCTCAGTGACTCTCACTGTGGAAATACAACAACAACAGACCCACTCAGTGACACCCCCACTGGATATACTATTACAACAGGCACACTCAGAGACTATCCTAGTTGAGATACTATAATAACAGACCCACTCAGAGACCCTCCCTGTGGGATACTATATATCAGACCCACTCAGTGACTCTCCCTGAGGAGATGCAATAATAACAGACCCACTGAGTGAATCTCCATGAGGGATACTTTAATAACAGAGACACTCAGTGACTCTCCCTGTGGAGATAATATTATAACCGTCACACTCAGTGACTGTCCCAGTGGAGGTACTATAATAATATACCCAGTCAGTGACTCTCCCTGTGGAGATACGAGGACAACAGACCCACTCAGTGACTCTCCCTATGGAGATACTAAAACAACAGACCCACTCAGTAACTACCCCTGTGCAGATATTGTAATAACAGACCCTGTCAAAACTCTCCCTGTGGAGATTATACATTAACAGACTCACTCATCAACTCTCCCTGTGGAGATACGAAGACAACAGACCCACTCAGTGACTGTCCCTGTGGAAATCCTATAATAACAGAACAACTCTGTGTCTCTCCCTGTGGAGATAATAGAATAACAATGCTATTCAGTGACTCTCCTTGTGGAGGTACTATAATAACAGAACCACTCAGTGACACTCTCTGTGGAGGTACTATGATACCAGACCAACTCGGTGTCTATCCCTGCGGAAATACAATAACATCAGACCCGCTCAGTGACTCTCCATGTGGAGATACTAGAATAACAGACGCACTCAGTGTCAATCCCTGTGGAGATACTATAATAACATACCCACAAAGTGACTCTCCCTGTGGAGATACTAAAACAACAGACCCACTCATTGACTCTACCTGAGGAGATAATATTACAACCGAAACACTCAGTGACTGTCGCAGTGGAGATACTATAATAACAGACCAAGTCAGTAATTCTCCCTGCATAGATTATATATTAACAGACCCACTCATTAACTCTCCCTGCGGAGATACGAAGACAACAGACAGACTCAGTGACTCTCCCTGTGGAGATCCTATAATAACAGAACAACTCAGTGTCTCTCCCTGTGGAGATACTAGAATAACAATACTACTCAGTGACTCTCCCTGTGGAGATACTATAATAAAAGACCCACTCAGTGACTTTCCCTGTGCAGATACAATAGTATGAGACCCACACAGTGACTCTTCCTGTGGAGATCCTATAATAACAGAACAACTCAGTGTCTCTCCCTGTGGAGATACTAGAATAACAATACTACTCAGTGACTCTCCCTGTGGAGATATTGCAATAAAAGACACACTCAGTGACTTTCCCTGTGGAGATACTATAGTATCTTTCCAAATATCGACTGGAAATACCATAGTTCGAGTACTTTAGATGGGTCAGTTTTTGTCCAGTGTGTGCAGGAGGGTTTTCTGACACAGTATGTAGACAGGCCAACCAGGGGCGATGCCACATTGGATTTGGTACTGGGAAATGAACCCGGCCAGGTGTTAGATTTAGATGTTGGTGAGCACTTTGGTGATAGTGATCACAATTCGGTTAGGTTTACCTTAGCGATGGGCAGGGACAGGTATATACCGCAGGGCAAGAATTATAGCTGGGGGAAAGGAAATTATGATGCGATTAGGCAAGATTTAGGATGCGTAGGATGGGGAAGGAAACTGCAGGGGATGGGAACAATCGAAATGTGGAGCTTATTCAAGGAGCAGCTACTGTGTGCCCTTGATAATTATGTACCTGTGAGGCAGGGAGGAAGTTGTTGTGCGAGGGAGCCGTTGTTTACTAAAGAAGTTGAAGCGCTTGTCAAGAGGAAGAAGAAGGCTTATGTTAGGATGAGACGTGAACGCTCAGTTAGGGCGCTTGAGAGCTACAAGCTAGCCAGGAAGGATCTAAAGGGAGAGCTAAGAAGAGCAAGGAGAGGACACGAGAAGTCATTGGTGGATCGGATCAGGGAAAACCCTAAGGATTTCTATAGGTATATCAGGAATAAAAGAATGACTAGAGTTAGATTAGGGCCAATCAAGGATAGTAGTGGGAAGTTGTGTGTGGAATCAGAGGAGATAGGGGAAGTGTTAAATGAATATTTTGCGTCAGTATTTACAGTAGAGAAAGAAAATGTTGTTGAGAATACTGAGATTCAGGCTACGAGGCTAGATGGGATTAAGGTTCACAAGGAGGAGGTGTTAGCAATTTTGGAAAGTGTGAAAATAGATAAGTCCCCTGGGCCAGATGGGATTTATCCTTGGATTCTCTGGGAAGCCAGGGAGGAGATTGCAGAGCCTTTGTCCTTGATCTTTATGTCGTCATTGTCGACAGGAATAGTGCCGGAAGACTGGAGGATAGCAAATGTTGTCCCCTTGTTCAAGAAGGGGAGTAGAGACAGCCCTGGTAATTATAGACCTGTGAGCCTTACTTCGGTTGTGGGTAAAATGTTGGAAAAGGTTAGAAGAGACAGGATTTATAATCATCTTGAAAAGAATAAGTTCATTAGCGATAGTCAGCACGGTTTTGTGACGGGTAGGTCGTGCCTCACAAACCTTATTGAGTTTTTCGAGAAGGTGACCAAACAGGTGGAGGAGGGTAAAGCAGTGGATGTGGTGTATATGGATTTCAGTAAGGCGTTTGATAAGGTTCCCCACGGTAGGCTATTGCAGAAAATACGGAAGTATGGGGTTGAAGGTGATTTAGAGCTTTGGATCAGAAATTGGCTAGCTGAAAGAAGACAGAGGGTGGTGGTTGATGGCAAATGTTCATCCTGGAGTTTAGTTACTAGTGGTGTACCGCAAGGATCTGTTTTGGGGCCACTGCTGTTTGTCATTTTTATAAATGACCTGGAAGAGGGTGTAGAAGGGTGGGTTAGTAAATTTGCAGATGACACTAAGGTCGGTGGAGTTGTGGATAGTGCCGAAGGATGTTGTAGGGTACAGAGGGACATAGATAGGCTGCAGAGCTGGGCTGAGAGATGGCAAATGGAGTTTAATGCGGAAAAGTGTGAGGTGATTCACTTTGGAAGGAGTAACAGGAATGCAGAGTACTGGGCTAATGGGAAGATTCTTGGTAGTGTGGATGAACAGAGAGATCTTGGTGTCCAGGTGCATAAATCCCTGAAGGTTGCTAACCAGGTTAATAGGGCTGTTAAGAAGGCATATGGTGTGTTAGATTTTATTAGTAGGGAGGTCGAGTTTCGGAGCCACGAGGTCATGCTGCAGCTGTACAAAACTCTGGTGAGACCGCACCTGGAGTATTGCGTGCAGTTCTGGTCACCGCATTATAGGAAGGATGTGGAAGCTATGGAAAGGGTGCAGAGGAGATTTACTGGGATGTTGCCTGGTATGGAGGGAAGGTCTTACGAGGAAAGGCTGAGGGACTTGAGGTTGTTTTCGTTGGAAAGAAGGAGGAGGAGAGGTGACTTAACAGAGACATATAAGATAATCAGAGTGTTAGATAGGGTGGATAGTGAGCGTCTTTTTCCTCGGATGGTGATGGCAAACACGAGGGGACATAGCTTCAAGTTGAGGGGTGATAGATATAGGACAGATGTGAGAAGTAGTTTCTTTACTCAGAGAGTAGTAAGGGCGTGGAACGCCCTGCCTGCAGCAGTAGTAGATTCGCCAACTTTAAGGGCATTTAAGTGGTCATTGGATAGACATATGGATGAAAATGGAATAGTGTAGGTCAGATGGTTTCACAGGTCGGCGCAACATCGAGGGCCGAAGGGCCTGTACTGCGCTGTAATGTTCTAACTATAGTATGAGACCCACACAGTACTCTCCCTGTGGAGATACTGTAATAACAGACCCACTCATTGACTCTCCCTGAGGAGATACGATAATAACAGACCCACTCAGTGACGCTCCCAAGGGAGGTACTGTAACAGCAGATCCACTCAGTGACTCACTCTGTGGAGATACTATCATAACAGACCTACTCAGTTACACTCACTGTGGAGATTCGAGAATAACAGACCCACTCAGTTACTCTCACTGTGGAGATACTATAATAACAGACCCACTAGGTGTTACTCCATGATGAAATACTATAATATCCGACCCACTCAGTGTCTCTCCCTGAGGATATACTATAATAACAGCCGCACTCATTGACTGTCCCAGTGGAGATACTATAATAACAGACCCACTCGGTGTTACTCCATGATGAAATACTATAATATCCGACCCACTCAGTGTCTCTCCCTGAGGATATACTATAATAACAGCCGCACTCATTGACTGTCCCAGTGGAGATACTATAATAACAGACCCACTCAGTGACTCTCCCTGTGGAGATCCTGTAATAACAGACTCTCTCAGTGACTCTTCCTGTGGAGATACAATATTAACAGACCCACTCAGTGACTCTCTCTGTGGAGATACTATAATAACAGACCCATTCGGTGTCTCTCCCTGAGGAAGTCCTATAATAACAGCCGCACTCATTGACTGTCCCAGTGGAGATACTATATTAACAGACCCACTCAGTGACTCTCCCTGTGGATATACTATAATAACAGACCCACTCAGTAACTCTCCCTGTGGATATACTATAATAACAGACCCACTCAGTGACTCTCCCTGTGGATATACTATAATAACAGACCCACTCAGTGACTCTCTCTGTGGATATACTATAATAACAGACCCACTCAGTAACTCTCCCTGTGGATATACTATAATAACAGCCGCACTCATTGACTGTCCCAGTGGAGATACTATAATAACAGACCAACTCAGTGACTCTCCCTCTGGAGATCCTGTAATAACAGACCCACTCAGTAACTCTCCCTGTGGATATACTATAATAACAGCCGCACTCATTGACTGTCCCAGTGGAGATACTATAATAACAGACTATCTCAGTGACTCTTCCTGTGGAGATACTATATTAACAGATCCACTCAGTGACTCTCCCTGTGGAGATCCTGTAATAACAGACTATCTCAGTGACTCTTCCTGTGGAGATACTATAATAACAGACCCACTCAGTAACTCTCCCTGTGGATATACTATAATAACAGACCCACTCAGTGACTCTCTCTGTGGATATACTATAATAACAGACCCACTCAGTAACTCTCCCTGTGGATATACTATAATAACAGACCCACTCAGTGACTCTCTCTGTGGATATACTATATTAACAGACCCACTCAGTGACTCTCCCTGTGGATATACTATAATAACAGACCCACTCAGTAACTCTCCCTGTGGATATACTATATTAACAGACCCACTCAGTGACTCTCCCTGTGGATATACTATAATAACAGACCCACTCAGTGACTCTCTCTGTGGATATACTATAATAACAGACCCACTCAGTAACTCTCCCTGTGGATATACTATAATAACAGCCGCACTCATTGACTGTCCCAGTGGAGATACTATAATAACAGACCAACTCAGTGACTCTCCCTCTGGAGATCCTGTAATAACAGACCCACTCAGTAACTCTCCCTGTGGATATACTATAATAACAGACCCACTCAGTAACTCTCCCTGTGGATATACTATAATAACAGCCACACTCATTGACTGTCCCAGTGGAGATACTATAATAACAGACTATCTCAGTGACTCTTCCTGTGGAGATACTATATTAACAGATCCACTCAGTGACTCTCCCTGTGGAGATCCTGTAATAACAGACTATCTCAGTGACTCTTCCTGTGGAGATACTATATTAACAGACCCACTCAGTGACTCTCACTGTGGAGATACTTTAACAGACCAACTCATTAACAAGCCCTGTGGAGATACTATAATAACAGACCCACTCAGTGACTCTCTCTGTGGAGATACTATAATAACAGACCCATTCTGTGTCTCTCCCTGAGGAAGTCCTATAATAACAGATCCAGTCAGTGACTCTCAATGTGTAGATATTATAATATCAGAACCACTCAGTGAGTCTGCCAGTGGAGAAACTATCATAACAGACCCACTCATTAACTCTCCCAGTGGAGATACTACAACAACAGACCCACTCAGTGACACCCCCACTGGAGATACTCTCATAACTGACCAACTCTCTGACACTCCCTGTGGGGATAATAAAACAACAGACCCACTCAGTGGCTCTCCGTGTGGAGATACTAAAACAACAGACCCACTCATTGACTCTTCCTGAGGAGATACTATAATAACAGACCCACTCACTGACCCTCCCTGTCGAGATACCAGAACAACAGACCCACTCAGTGATTCTCCCTGTGGAGTTAGCATAATAACTGAGCCACTCAGTGGCTGAATTCTCTCTCACGCACTGAATTCTCTCTCGCACACTTAATCTCTCTCTCACTCAATCTCTCTCCCTCACTTTGTGTTTCTGTCTCTGTTTCTCTCTCTGTTCCTCAATCTCTCCCGCTCTCCCTCACTTTGTGTTTCTATTTCTGTTGCTCTCTCTCTCTGTTCCTCAATCACTCTCTCTCTGTTTTTCTCCATCTCTGAGTTCCTCCATCTCTCTCTCTCTCTCTCTCTCTCTGCCTCACTTTGTGTTTCTCTGTCCTCTCTCTCAATCTCTCTGTGATTCTCTGTGCCTTCCTCACTGGCTTTCTGTCTGTCTCTTTGGTGCCTGCAATTTCTTTGTGGCTCTGTTCTTTCCATTCACTTTTTTCCCTCCTCTTTTTCTCTCTATTTCTGTCCTTTTTCAATTTCTGACTTTCTGTCTTTTCTCTATTTCTGACTATTTCTATCTTTTCTCTATTTCTGTCTCTCTGTCTTTTCTCTATTTCTCTGACTTTCTCTCTCTTTTCTGTTTCTGTCTCTTTCTATGTTTTCTATCTTTTCTCTTTCTATTTCTATCTTCTCTCTTTCTCTCTTCTCTATTTCTATCTTATCTCTCTTTCTTTTACTCTCTTTCTTGTCACTTTCCATCTTTTCTCTCTTTTTCTACGTCTCTTTCTATCATTTCTCTCTCTCTCTCTCTCTTTCCGATCTTTTCTGTCTTTTTCTGACCTTCCCCCCCCCCCTGCAATTTATTTACACACACCCCCACTCCCGCAATTTTTATCCACCACGCAAATCTTTTCCCCTGCAATATTTCCCCCCCCCTGGAAACATCCCCCCTTGTACAGACCCCCCAATCTAAATAATCCCCCCCGAACAAGCTCCCATCTAAATACCCCCCAGGAACAAACTCCCATCTAAATACCCCCAGGAACAGACCTCCATCTAAATACAACCCCCCCAGGAACAGACCCCCATCTGAATACCCCACTGCTATGAAGAGACCCCCATCTAAATACCCCCAGGAACAGACACCCATCTAAACACCCCCGGCATTAACTAACCCCAATCTAATTCTGCCCCCTACCTTCCACTGTAAACACTCCCCCTTTATAAATACCCTCCCTGTCCTGTAAAAGCCCCCCTCTACTAATTCCACCCTGTATCATCTCCTCCGTGAACAGCCCCCACCCCCACCGTGTTATTCCCACCTCCATCACTTTCCTGGGTTTGGCTCCATCTCCCGACAATCTTTGATTCACTTTAATTCCGAATCTGGATAAGCCACTGGAATTCCATCAACTGGCTCCCAGACCCCCGGCACCTTTAACCCCTGTCTGGCCAAAATCAGGGCCGGGCATAGAGCAAGGACCTCCTGCGGCTAATTGGCATTCTGAGCTTTTAACGCACAGGAAAATCCCAGCCCCAGACACAGCCCTCTCTGCAGAAAGGTGTTTCACCCGTTCTCCCCATCGGCTTCAGGAAATCAAACAGAGGGAGACACACGCAAACACACACACACTGACTGGCACAGGGACGGGAGGAGGCATTTCAGCCCTTTGAGCCTGTCCCACCCATGTTAGATCATGGCTGACTTGTCCCTTCCCCCATTGAGCCACAAGGAGACAGGCAGAGACAGTCGGGGAGCAGATACACAGAGAGTCAAAGAAACACTGGCTGGACTCGGACTTGGTGCCAATGGTGCAAACCAGGGTGGAGGGGAGGAGAGTGGTTGTGTATCGGCTGTCCGTTCAGCAACTCTCCCCTGTTTTTACCTCAATGGGAGCAAAACCCACCCCCAAACAGAGGTACAGAGATTCAGAAAACAGATCCCGGCATTAGGACAGAACAGAGAGAGAGAGAAATAAATAAAAAAAGAGCTGGAGAATGAGATGCAGGGAGTCCGAAATCAGTGAGAGAAATGGAGAACAGAGGGTCAGAAATACTGAGAAAGGCAGAAAGAGAGAGAGAAATGGAGACATACACAGAGATGTAGATATTGAGAAAGAACCCAGACCAACAGAGAGATGCAGAGACAGAAAGAAGTGGAGGGGCAGAGATACAAAGTAAGATGTGTTTACAGAATAGAGAGGAGTGTCCCGGGATGGGGGAAATGCAGAGATAATCTTGCAGGAAAGGAGGAGCAGAGATGGAAAGATTCAGGCATTTGGAAGTGAGTGAGGGAAGAAATGGACAGAGAGAGACAGATAAAGATGCAGAGAGTCGCAGAAAGAGAGTGACAATGGAAACCTGTGAGACTCCAGAGAGAGGCAGAGATGTTGAGAGGTACAGAGAAAGGGATTTAAAGATGTGAAGAAACAGAGCTGGGAGCAAGAAGGAAGGTACAGAGAACAAGTGGCAGCAAGAGATGGGGAGAGGGAAATCTACGGGATTACATTGACAGTTCTGGAGCAGCGCTTCCCAAACTATTCCCTTCAGGAGCGCCCTCCAGCCCCCTCCCTATTGGTAACAAATCCACAGACCCCCGAAAACACAAAATCAAAATACTGCGGATGCTGGAAATTTGAAATAAAAACTGTTAGAAATACTGAGCATTTCCAGCACTTTGTTTTTCTATCAGCCCCGAAAACGCACACAGTCTTCTTTTCTGTATTTAGAAATGAATTTGACAATGATAAATATATATTTATTATTATTTTCCCTCCCTGGTTAAAGCTCTTGTCTGTGAATTCCACGTGGCCAAAAGATTCTCCCGCTGCATCTTCACAGCTGCAGCTTCCGAAAAGTTTCTCCTTGAGAATAAGAGAAATAAATTTGATTCAAACAAAGCAAAGCATTTTTGAACAGAAATAAAACACAGCAAGAGCCCAGGGCTCTTTCTCTCACTCACTGACATAAAACAATCTCTCAGTGACTCCCCATCGGACAAACACATCCCCCGACACAGAGCCAGAGACTGGGAAGTGTGGATGTGTTTACCCTGTCATTTCCTGCTCTCTCTCTCTCTATTCCTCTCTCTATTTCTCTGTGTGTCTCTCAACATCTGTTTCAGCCTCATTGTAAAAACACACACACACTGGTGACCCCCATCCCCTCTCCTGCAGAAGGATAGAGAGAGAAATCCACATTCCCATCCATGAAAATCTGAATTCAAATGGTTCCCAGGTGATTCATTTCACTGTCAAATTCAGCCCACAGCCCAAAACACCAGCATTATTCGGGAATGAGAACAAGCCTTTAGAAACCTTGACATTTCACCCATTTCATTGCTGATTCACAAAAGTATTTGACACTCAATGAATTAATTTTTAAAGTGGTCGGCAATGTTGGAACTGCTGTAGGCCATTGGTGCACAGCAAGATCCCACAAGCTGCAGTGTGATATCAGTCGGCTATCCCTCCTCTCCCCCTCTGATTTCCTCCATGTTTCCCTCATTCTCCTGCGTATCTCTCCCTCCTGTTACTCTCATTCAGAGAGACAGATGGGGAGAGCGAGAGAAATTCATGGCACAGCCCAAAACACCAGCATTATTCAGGAATTATACCGACTTCAAGCTCAGGGCTTTAATTCCAGGCCTTCAGGAGAGCTTTACACACAATGAATTCACTTCTAAAATGCAGTCACTGCTACAATGCAGTGAATTCTGCAGGCAAGCTGTGTACAGCAAGATCCCAGCAATGGTGACACTTTCAACATTCAGATTACCAAGGTTTTGAGTTTGGATTTCTCTCTCTCTCTTTCTCTCTCTCTCTGTCTTTCTCCATCTTTCTCTGCCTTCGCTCCCTCACCCAAACTCCACCCCTCTCTCTCTCTCTCTCTGTTTTACCTGTCACCTCCAGCTGTTTCTCACTCTCCCTCTTTTTCTCTCCATCTGTTTCTGCCTCATTGTTGTAAGGCAGGAATTGATGCAGGGAATGTATGCACAGCAGGATCCCACAATGTGGTCTTAGCCAGATATCCCATCACAATCCTCAGAAAATGCTAAACTCCATCTTTAAACTTCTAACAAGCCTTTATACAGCTTCACGTTCAGCTCTTGTAAGTATTGGCCCTCAGGAGCAGTTGACACTCAATGAATTAATTTTTAAGGTGGTTGTCACTGTTAAAATGCAGGAAATCTGCAAGCAATTTGAGCACAGCAAGATCCCACAGAAAGCATTATGACAATATGCAGATAATCTGTTTTTAGTGATGTAAGTTTAGAGATCCCAGAGGGAGGAACATTCCTGCAGTTTGAAAATCTCAAACACCCCTCTCCCTGTCTTTCTCCTGCTCCCGCTCTGCAGCCATCTACATCTGTTTCTTTTTCTCTCGATCTGGGATTTAAGCTAGATTGAAACGTCCTCTGAAGTATTTCTGCCACCGTTTAAAATAACCACACGACACATTGTGGCTCCTATTGATTAATGGTTAAAATAGAGAGACTGCAGGGGGAGAGAAAAGCAGAGGAAGATGGAGAGAAAACACCGCGAAATCCACACTCAGATCCTCAGGAAACTGAATTTTAAAGTGTCCTCATTGTTGTCATGTAGGGAATGCTGCAGGGCAATAGATGCACAGCAAGATCCCACAAGCAGCAATGTGACTATAGTTAGATTTCACCTCAGCCACCAGAAAGGGGGAAACTCCCTCTTTAAACTGGGAACGATCCATCTGTGCACAGCAAGATCCCACAAGCAACAGGGTGATAACAACTGCGACCCATCTCATTCCCTGCATGTTTCCCTCAGTATCCTGCGTCTCTCTCCCTCATGTTGCTCGCATTCAGAGAGACAGATGGAGAAAGAGAGACAGAAAAATCCACTCTCAGAACCTCACTCTGAATTCAAATGACTGCTGCACATTTCATTTCACCTGAAATTCACGGCACTGCCCAAAACACCAGCATTATTCTGGAATTATACCGGCTTCAAGCTCAGGACTTTAATTCCAGGCCTTCAGGAGAGCTTTACACACAATGAATTCACTTTTAAAATGTTGTCACTGTGACAATGCAGGGAATTCTGAGGGCAAGCTGTGCACAGCAAGATCCCAGCAATGGTGACACTTCAAAATTCAGTTAACCAAGGATTTGATTGTGGATTCCTTTCTCTCTGCCTCTCTCTCTCTCTCTCTCCATCTTTCTCTGCCTTCCCTCCCTCACCCACACTCCGCCTGTTTCTCTCTCTCTGCGTTTAACCTGCTACCTCCAGCTGTTTCTCATCTCCCTCTTTTTCTCTCCATCTGTTTCTGCCTCAGTGTTGCAATGTAGGATTTGATGCAGGGAATGCACAGCAGGATCCCACAATCTGATAAAAAGCCAGATATCCCATCACAGTCCTCAGAAAATGCTAAACGCCATCTTTAAACTTATAACAAACCTTTATACAGCTTCACGTTCAGCTCTTGTAATTATTGTAAAATCCTTGTAAAAACACAGAGAAATCAACTGTCAGATCCTCAGGAGGCTGAATTTTAAAGTGTCCTCATTTGTGTCAGGTAAGAAATATTGCAGGGCACTAGATGCACAGCAAGATCCCACAAGCAGCAATGTGATAATAGCCGCATTTCCCCTCAGTCCTCAGCAATGGCTAAACCCCCTCTTTAAACTGGGACAAGCTGCTGATTCTGTCTCACCATTTCAAATAATGACAATACACATTTCTGTGTGTGGCATTTTTTTAATTAAACGTTTAAATGGAGAAGGCGAATGTGTAACAGAGACAGAGAAGAGAAAGCATGGGGGGAGATAGAGACACAGGGAAAGAATGTGCAGACAGAGAGAAAGATAACCTCAGAACTGCAGTAAAATGAATTAAAATAGGCACCGTGCACCTTATTTCACTGTAAGTTTCATAGCATTGCCCAGCAAACCTCACAGCCAGGGCTGCAAGGAGCAAGTGGCAAATGGGACTCCCTCCTGTGGCTGCTCCTTTAACCCCAGGCTTTCAACCTGTTTCAAACTCCAGGGCCCCAATCCGACAAGATCTAGTTAACCCAGGGCTCCAGAGAGGAAATTAAACCTCGGGCGTGTAAACAGGCACAACTCACGGGGCCCACTGGATGCAGCCTGTGGACAAGGCCTCAGTCCGTCCTCTCTGGAGGAAGGACCTGTCCAAGGATTCCTCTTCCCAAACTTTCCCTCTTTTCATCTTCACGATGCAGTTTTCAAAAAGTAAATTTTTGAAGGCAAGAGAGAGACAGAGAAAATTGATTAAAAGGCATTGTTAATCAAAATAGCACAGCAAGAGCCCAGCAATTGCCCTCGGTGACACAGATAATCTCTCAGCAACACCCAAATACAGACAAATCACAGTTAACAAAGCAGAGGCTGAAAGGATTCAGACAGTTCCCCCCACCAACGTGTGTCTGTGTGTCTGTCTCTTTATCCCTCTCCGTGTCACTGTTTCTCTCTCTCTCTCTCTGTTCCTATCTCAGTCGCCCCTGTGTCCCTCTCTCTTGCTCACCCTCTCTGTCCATATTGGGTTCTTCCCCTCTATTTCATTTCTTATGTTAATTGAAATGAGCTATGAAATATTTCTGTCACCATTGAAAACAACAACAAATCATATCGCAGTGTGTGGTTTTAACTATTAAATGTTTAAAGAGAGAGACAGAGGGAAAGAGAGCTGGAGAGAGACAGAGAGAGAAATATCAACTCAGACCTTCAGTAAAATGAATTGAAATGGACTCTGTACATCTTATTTAACAGTAAAGTTTCAGAGAATTGCCCAAAGTGCACGGATTATTCTAGAATTATAACAAGCCTTTAGAACCTGTCATATTTGTGATTTAATTCCTAGCTTTTGACGCTCAATGATTTACTTTTTAAAGTGGTTGTCACTGTTGCAATGTTGAAAATGCTGTCGGCCATTGATGCACAGCAAGATCCCACAAGCAGCAGTGTGATAACAGCCCTTCCTCTCTCCCTCTGATTCCCTCCATGTTTCCTCACTCTCCTACATCTCTCTCCCTCCTGTTACTCTCATTCAGAGAGACAGATGGAGAGAGAGAGAGAGAGAGAGAGAGGTAGAGAAATCCACTCTCAGAACCTCACTCTCAATTCAAATGGCTGCTGCACATTTCATTTCACCCTCAAATTCACAGCACTGCCCAAAACACCAGCATTATTCGGGAATTATAACAAGCCTTTTGACAACTACACCTTTCAGATGTTTAATTTAGTCTTGCGAGGTGGGCCCCAGAGAGGAAATTATACCTGGGAGTAATAAACAGTCACAACTCAAGTGGGCACTTTGGATACAGCCTGTGGACAAGGTCTCAGTCCATCCCCTCTGGAAGAAGCTCCTGTCCAAGGATTCCTCGTCCCAAACTTTCCCTCTTTTCACCTTCATGGTGCAGTTTTCAGAATGAAAATTCCTCAAGGGAAAGAAGGAGAAAAAAATTGGATTAAAATACAAAGCGGGGATATTTTTGAACAAAATAGCACAGCAAGAGCCCAGGGTTTACTCTCTCAGTTACACAATCAGCAATATTCAAATACAATGTATTCAAATAGGGGCGGCACAGTGGCGCAGTGGTTAGCACTGCAGCCTCACAGCTCCAGGGACCTGGGTTCGATTCTGGGTACTGCCTGTGTGGAGTTTGCAAGTTCTCCCTGTGTCTGCGTGGGTTTTCTCTGGGTGCTCCGGTTTCCTCCCACGAGCCAAAAGACTTGCAGGTTGGCAGGTAAATTGGCCATTATAAATTGTCACTAGTATAGGTAGGTGGTAGGGAAATATAGGGACAAGTGGGGATGTTTGGTAGGAATATGGGATTAGTGTAGGATTAGTATAAATGGGTGGTTGATGGTCGGCACAGACTCGGTGGGCCGAAGGGCCTGTTTCAGTGCTGTATCTCTAATCCTAATCCAATCAAATCACAGTTGGAAACCAGATTGAGACAGAGAGAACACACACACACACTGAACCAGACTGGGGAATGTGTCCACTATCGAGAGAGACACAGTGAAAGGTGGGTTTTGTGATTGGAACTGAGATCTTCCGACCCAGTTATATCCTGAGTGAGCTGTTTGCAAACTCCACCCCTTGAGCTTCTGACAGTTGGGCTGTCTCTCAATTTCCTGCCTCGGGCGCCTGTCCATTGATATGTTAATCCCAGGACAGGACCTTCCTGACTCTTCCAGTCCATTGATATGTTAATCCCAACACAGCAATGCTTTCAGCCATCTCTTAGTCAACTTTAAACCTGTAATTCTTTCCCTGCAGTTTGAAAATATCAAGCACCGATCTAACACTCACCCCTGAAACCTTCACACTAAACCCGCAATATAGGACTGGGCAGAGAATGGGGATTGTTACTGAAGTTGTGTTTGGGGACTTTTACTGACATCAGTGTGAATTGTAAAGTATCTCCCCTTCCCTCACTTCTAAAGTCTCTCAGGGTTGTTGTTGTGCACTGACAGTTTTTTCAGTGTCCAGTCCCTTTCAAATTTTAATAAAATCTGTGGTACACAAATAAATGTAACGTTTCTCCTACAAGCTGTTTTGTCCTCCCTCTTCCACTGTCTCTCTGAAACTCCTTATCTCTCTCTGTGTCTCTCTCAGGACTGGGCAGACACTGGGGATTGTTACTGAGGTTCTGTTGGCCATTTGTACTGTCATCAGTGTGGATTGTATAACCTGTGTGTGTGTGAGTGTGTCTGTGTGTGTGCGTCTGTGCGTGTGTAAGTCTATGTGTGTGTGTGTCTGCATGTCCCTTTATGTGTGTCTCTGTGTGTGTCTGCATGTTTGTGTGTGTGAAAGAGAGAATCGCAGGGACACCTCTCTGCATATCTATCTCTCCTTCTCTCTCTCTTTTTCCTTCTCTCTCTACCTCTCCCTTTCTCTGTCTGCCTCTCTCATAGAAACATAGAAAACAGGAGTAGGCCATTCAGCCACTCGGGACTGCTCTGCCATTCAATAAGGATCATGACAAATGGTCTAATTCAGTACCCTGTTCCCACTTTCTCCCCATAGCCCTTGATCCCTTTGGCATTAATAAGTATATATCTCTCCTCCTTGAATATATTTAATGACATGGCCTCCACTGCCTTCTGCGGTTAGAGAATTCCACAGGATCACCACCCCCTTCCCCATCTCTCACTCACCCTCTATCCCCACCTTCTATCTCTCACTCCCCATCTATCTCCCTCTCCCCCTCTATCTCCCTCTCCCCCCATATCTCTCTCCCCGTCTATATCTCTCTCGTCATCTATCTCCCTCTCCCCGTCTATATCTCCCTCTCCCCCTCTATCTCTCCCTCTCCCCCTCTATCTCTCCCTCTCCCCCTCTATCTCTCCCTCTCCCCCTCTATCTCTCCCTCTCCCCCTCTATCTCTCCCTCTCCCCCTCTATCTCTCCCTCTCCCCTCTATCTCTCCCTCTCCCCTCTATCTCTCTCTCCCCAACTCCCTCTATCCTTCTATCTCCCTCTCTCCCTCTCCTCCTCTATCTCCCTCTCCCCCTCTATCTCCCTCACTCCCTCTATCTCCATCTCCCCCCTCTATCTCCCTCTCCTGTCTATCTCCCTCTCCCCCTCTATCTCTCTCTCCCCCTCTATCTCTCTCTCCCCCTCTATCTCTCTCTCTCGCCCCACTCTCTCCCAATCCCCCTCTATCTCCCTCTCCCCCTCTATCTTCCTCTCCCCCATATCTCTCTCCCCGTCTATCTCCCTCTCCCCCTCTATCTCCCTCTCCCCCTCTATCTCCCTCTCACCCTCTATCTCCCTCTCACCCTCTATCTCCCTCTCACCCTCTATCTCTCTCTCACCCTCTATCTCTCTCTCACCCTCTATATCTCTCTCACCCTCTATATCTCTCTCACCCTCTATATCTCCCTCTCTCCCTCTATCTCTCTCTCCCCAACTCCCTCTATCCCTCTATCTCCCTCTCTCCCTCTCCTCCTCTATCTCCCTCACCCCCTCTATCTCCCTCACCCCCTCTATCTCCCTCACCCCCTCTATCTCCATCTCCCCCCTCTATCTCCATCTCCCCCCTCTATCTCCATCTCCTGTCTATCTCCATCTCCCCGCTCTATCTCTCTCTGCCCCTCTATCTCTCTCTCCCTTCTCTTTCTCCCTCTTGGACTCTATCTCTCTCTCCACCCTCTATCTCCCTCTGCCTGTCTATCTCTCTCTCCCCCTCTATTTCCCTCTCCTGCTCTCTCTCTCCCTCTTCCCCTTTATCTCCCTCTCCCCCCTCTGTCTCTCCCTCCCCCTCTAGCTCACGCTCCCCCGCTATCTCTCTCTCCCCCACGATCTCCCTCTCCCCCTCTCTCTCATGCCCCTCTCTCTCCCTATCCCCCTCTATCTCCCTCTCCCCTCTATCTACCTCTCCCCTCTATCTACCTCTCCCCCCTATCTACCTCTCCCCCTCTATCTCCCTCTCCCCCTCTATCTCCCTCTCCCCCTCTATCTCCCTCTCCCCCTCTATCTCCCTCTCCCCCTCTATCTCCCTCTCCCCCTCTATCTCTCTCTCCCCCTCTATCTCTCTCTCCCCCTCTATCTCCCACCCCCCTCTCTCTCCCTCTCTCCCGCTATCTCCCTCTCCCCCTCTATCTCTCTCTCCCGGTCTATCTCTCACTACCCCTCTCCCTCTCTCTCTCGCCCCACTCTCTCCCAATCCCCCTCTATCTCCCTCTCCCCCTCTATCTTCCTCTCCCCTCTATCTCTCTCCCCCCATATCTCTCTCCCCGTCTATATCTCTCTCGTCATCTATCTCCCTCTTTTCCTCTATCTCCCTCTTTTCCTCTATCTGCCTCTCACCCTCTATCTCTCTCTCCCCCCTCTATCTCCCTCCCCCACTCTCCCTCCCTCCCCCTCTATCTCCCTCTCCCCCGCTATCTCTCTCCCCCTCTATCTCCCTCTTCCCTCTATCTCCCTCTTCCCTCTATCTCCCTCTTCCCTCTATCTCCCTCTTCCCTCTATCTCCCTCTTCCCTCTATCTCCCTCTTCCCTCTATCTATCTCTCCCCCTCCATATCTCTCTTCCTCTCTATCTCTCTCTCTCTCTCCTCCCTACAACTCTCTCTCCCCCATCTCCCTCTGTCGTTGTCTTTCGCTATCACTGTCTCTGTCCCTCTCTCTCACTGCCGCTCCCTCTCTCTCTGTTTCTCTCTCCGTCTCTCTCTCTCTCTCTATCTATCTATCTATCTATCTATCTATCTATCTATCTATCTATCTATCTATCTATCTATCTATCTATCTATCTCTGATAATCTCTCTCTCTCTTTGCCTCTATCCATGATTCTATTTGTGTCTCTCTCACAGCATCTCTGCCTCTCTCTATATATCTCTAGCTCTCACTGTCTCTGTATCTCCCTCTCTATATCCCTGTCTCCCTCTCTATTTCTGCCTCTTCCTCTCCGTCTCGCTCTTGGTCCCTCCTTCTGTCTTTCCCTCTGTCACTCCCTCTCTCTCCTCTCTCTGACTCCTGCTCTCTCCTCTGTTTGTCTCTCTCTCTGTCCCTCCATCTGCCTTTCCCTTTCTGTCACACCCTCTCGTCTTCTCTCTGTCTCTCCCTCTCTCTCCTTCGCTCTCTCTGACCCTCCATCCGTCTTTTCCTCCCTGTCACTCTCTCTCTCTCCTTCTATCTCTGTCTCTCCCTCTCTCCCTCTCTTTCTCTGCCTCTGTCCATAACTTTGTCTGTGTCTCTAAGACACCACTTCTCCCTTTCTGTTTCCGCCTCTCTCTCTCGTTTCATCTCGCCCTTCCTCCCTCGAACCCAGGACAGCAATGGTATCAACTATTTCTCCTTCTTTCTTTATCCCTCTCTCTCTGTCCCACCCTCTCCTTCTATCTCTTTCTCTTTCTCTCTCCATCCCTCCATCTTTCTTTCCCTCCCTGTCACTCCCACACTCTCCTTCTATCTCTGTCTCTCTCTCTGTCCCTCCATCTGTCTTTCCCTCTCTGTCTCTCCCTCTCTCCTTCTATCTCTGTCGCTCCCTCTCTCTCCTTCTCTCTCTGTTCCCTCCATCTGTCTTTCGCTCCCTGGTACTCCCTCTCTCTCCTTCTATCTCTGTCCCTCTCTCTGTCCCTCTCTCTGTCCCTCTCTCTGTCCCTCTCTCTGTCTTTCCCTCCCTCTCACTCTCTCTCTCTCCTTCTATTTCTGTCTCTCCCTCTCTCACTCTCTTTCTCTGCCTCCGTCCATAACTCTGTCTATGTCTCTAAGGCACCATTTCTCCCTTTATCTTTCCTCCTCTCTCTCTCTCTTTTCATCTCGCCCATCGTCCCTCGCTCCCAGGACAGCAATGGTTTCAACCATTTCTCCTTCTTTCATTATCCCTCCCTCTCTGTCCCAGTGCAGCAGCTTTTTCGGGAGCAGCGTGTGAGCGAGTGAGCAGCTGGGAAAGTCAGTTTGAAAGTAAATTTAATTTCCTTTTGTTTTTCGGCGGAGGCCAGGGGGCTGCTGGGTAAGTAAAACACTATATATTTGGGCGGTTTCTGAACCCGAGACACCATACTTGTAGTGTCTCCCACCCGCCCTCCTCCTCTAACCAAAAAAAAAGGACTCGGTGGGGTGTTTATAAGGTAAGGCTTTTTCGATTTCTCTGGTTTTATTGTGATTGGTAAAAACTTTTCGTTCCTTTTTCATTTAACTAAGTTTAAACTTAAGATTAAAAATGTCAGGAGATCTCAGACCCGTATCATGCTCCTCTTGCTCAATGTGGGAGCTCAGGGACATGGCTGATGTCCCTGACTCCTTCACGTGCAGGAAGTGTGTCCAGCTGCAGCTCTTGTTAGACCGCATGACGGCTCTCGAGCTGCGGATGGACTCACTTTGGAGCATCCGCGATGCTGAGGAGGTCGTGGATAGCACGTTAGTGAATTGGTCACACCACAGATTAGGATTGCTGAGGGAGAAAGGGAATGGGTGACCAAAAGGCAGAGAAAGAGCAGGAAGGCAGCGGAGGAGTCCCCTGCGGTCATCTCCCTCCAAAACAAGTATACCGTTTTGGATACTGTTGAGGGAGATGGCTCACCAGGGGAAGGCAGCAGTAGCCAGGTCCATGGCACCGTGGCTGGCTCTGCTGTTCAGAAGGGCGGGAAAAAGAGTGGAAGGGCTATAGTCGTAGGGGATTCGATTGTAAGGGGAGTAGATAGGCGGTTCTGTGGTCGAAAACGAGGCTCCCGAATGGTATGTTGCCTCCCAGGTGCACGGGTCAGGGACGTCTCAGATCGGCTGCAGAACATTCTAAAGGGGGAGGGTGAACAGCCAGTTGTCATTGTGCACATAGGCACTAATGATATAGGTAAAAAACGGGATGAGGTCCTACATGCAGAGTTTAGGGAGTTAGGAGCCAAGTTAAAAAGTAGGACCTCAGAGGTAGTAATCTCAGGATTACTACCAGTGCCACGTGATAGTCAGAGTAAAAATGAAAGAATAGTCAGGATGAATGCGTGGCTTGAGAGATGGTGCAGGAAGGAGGGGTTCAGATTTTTGGGACATTGGGACCGGTTCTGGGGGAGGTGGGACTATTACAAATTGGACGGTCTGCACCTGGGCCGGACTGGAACCAATGTCCTTGGAGGTGCTTTTGCTAACGCTGTTGGGGAGGGTTTAAACTAATGTGGCAGGGGGATGGGAACCAATTGAGGTCAGTTGACAGTGAGGAGGTAGTAACAAAAGCCTGTAAGAAACTAGATAATGAAGTCAGTGTGACTAAGGGGAAGAGCAGGCAGGGAGCAGATGATGAATATAAAGGGACTGGTGGTCTGAGGTGCATTTGTTTTAATGCAAGAAGTGTAGTTGGTAAGGCAGATGAACTTAGGGCTTGGATTAGTACCTGGGAGTATGATGTTATTGCTATTACTGAGACTTGGTTGAGGGAAGGGCATGATTGGCAACTAAATATCCCAGGATATCGATGCTTCAGGCGGGATAGAGAGGGAGGTAAAAGGGGTGGAGGAGTTGCATTACTGGTCAAAGAGGATATCACAGCTGTGCTGAAGGAGGGCACTATGGAGGACTCGAGCAGTGAGGCAATATGGACAGAACTCAGAAATAGGAAGGGTGCGGTAACAATGTTGGGGCTGTACTACAGGCCTCCCAACAGCGAGCGTGAGATAGAGGTACAAATATGTAAACAGATTATGGAAAGATGTAGGAGCAACAGGGTGGTGGTGATAGGAGATTTTAATTTTCCCAACATTGACTGGGATTCGCTTAATGTTAGAGGTCCAGATGGAGCAGAATTTGTAAGGAGCATCCAGGAGGGTTTTCTAGAGCAGTATGTAAATAGTCCAACTCGGGAAGGGGCCATACTGGACCTGGTGCTGGGGAATGAGCCCGGCCAGGTTGTTGAAGTTTCAGTAGGGGACTACTTTGGGAATAGTGATCACAATTCCGTAAGCTTTAAAATACTCATGGACAAAGACGAGAGTGGTCCTAAAGGAAGAGTGCTAAATTGGGGGAAGGCCAACTATACCAAAATTCGGCAGGAGCTGGGAAATGTAGATTGGGAGCAGCTGTTTGAAGGTAAATCCACATGTGATATGTGGGAGGCTTTTAAAGAGAGGTTGATTAGCGTGCAGGAGAGACATGTTCCTGTGAAAATGAGGGATAGAAATGGCAAGATTAGGGAACCATGGATGACAGGTGAAATTGTGAGACTAGCTAAGAGGAAAAAGGAAGCATACATAAGGTCGAGGCGGCTGATGAAAGACGAAGCTTTGAAAGAATATCGGGAATGTAGGACCAATCTGAAACGAGGAATTAAGAGGGCTAAAAGGGGTCATGAAATATCTTTAGCAAACAGGGTTAAGGAAAATCCCAAAGCCTTTTATTCATATATAAGGAGAAAGAGGGTAACCAGAGAAAGGATTGGCCCACTAAAGGACAAAGGAGGAATGTTATGCTTGGACTCAGAGAAAATGGGTGAGATTCTAAATGAGTACTTTGCATCGGTATTCACCGAGGAGAGGGACATGTCGGATGTTGAGGTTAAGAACAGATGTTTGATTACTCTAGGTCAAGTCGGCACAAGGAGGGAGGAAGTGTTGGGTATTCTAAAGGGCATTAAGGTGGACAAGTCCCCAGGTCCGGATGGGATCTATCCCAGGTTACTGAGGGAAGCGAGAGAGGAAATAGCTGGGGCCTTAACAGATATCTTTGCAGCATCCTTAAACACGGGTGAGGTCCCGGAGGACTGGAGAATTGCTAATGTTGTCCCCTTGTTTAAGAAGGGTAGCAGGGATAATCCAGGTAATTATAGACCGGTGAGCCTGACGTCAGTGGTAGGGAAGCTGCTGGAGAAGATACTGAGGGATAGGATCTATTCCCATTTGGAAGGAAATGGGCTCATCAGTGATAGGCAACATGGTTTTGTGCAGGGAAGGTCATGTCTTACCAACTTAATAGAATTCTTTGAGGAAGTGACAAAGTTGATTGATGACGGAAGGGCTGTCGATGTCATATACATGGACTTCAGTAAGGTGTTTGATAAGGTTCCCCATGGCAGGCTGATGGAGAAAGTGAAGGCGCTTGGGGTCCAAGGTGTACTAGCTAGATGGATAAAGAACTGGCTGGGCAACAGGAGACAGAGAGTAGCAGTAGAAGGGAGTTTCTCAAAATGGAGACGTGTGACCAGTGGTGTTCCACAGGGATCCGTGCTGGGACCACTGTTGTTTGTGATATACATTAATGATTTGGAGGAAAGTATAGGTGGACTGATTAGCAAATTTGCAGACGACACTAAGATTGGTGGAGTAGCAGATAGTGAAGGGGACTGTCAGAGAATACAGCAGAATATAGATAGATTGGAGAGTTGGGCAGAGAAATGGCAGATGGAGTTCAATCAGGGCAAATGCGAGGTGATGCATTTTGGAAGATCCAATTCAAGAGTGAACTATACAGTAAATGGAAAAGTCCTGGGGAAAATTGATGTCCAGAGAGATTTGGGTGTTCAGGTCCACTGTTCCCTGAAGGTGGCAACGCAGGTAAATAGAGTGGTCAAGAAGGCATACGGCATGCTTTCCTTCATCGGACGGGGCATTGAGTACAAGAGTTGGCAGGTCATGTTACAGTTGTATAGGACTTTGGTTCGGCCACATTTGGAATACTGCGTACAGTTCTGGTCGCCACATTATCAAAAGGATGTGGATGCTTTGGAAAGGGTGCAGAGGAGGTTCACCAGGATGTTGCCTGGTATGGAGGGCGCTAGCTATGAAGAGAGGTTGAGTAGATTAGGATTATTTTCATTAGAAAGACGGAGGTTGAGGGGGGACCTGATTGAGGTGTACAAAATCATGAGAGGTATAGACAGGGTGGATAGCAAGAAGCTTTTTCCCAGAGTTGGGGCTTCAATTACTAGAGGACACGAGTTCAAAGTGAAAGGGGAAATGTTTAGGGGGGATATGCGTGGAAAGTTCTTTACGCAGAGGGTGGTGGGCACCTGGAACGCATTGCCAGCGGAGGTGGTAGATGCGGGCACGATGGAGTCTTTTAAGATGTATCTAGACAGATACATGAATGGGCAGGAAGAAAAGAGATACAGAAGCTTAGAAAATAGGCGACATGTTTAGAGAGAGGATCTGGATCGGCGCAGGCTTGGAGGGCCGAAGGGCCTGTTCCTGTGCTGTAATTATCTTTGTTCTTTGTTCTTTGTTCACTCTCTCCTTCTATCTCTATCTCTGCCTCTCTCACTCTCTCTCTCTCTCTGTCACTCCATCTGTCTTTCCCTCTCTGTCACTCCCTCTCTCTCCTTCTATCTCTGTCTCTCTCTTTCCATCCCTCTATCTGCCCTACCCTCCCTATCACTCCGTCTCCCTTCTTCTCTCTCTGTCCCTCCATCTGTCATTCCCTCCCTGACACGCCCTCTCTCTCTTTCTATCTCTGTCTCTCTCTCTGTCCCTCAATCTGTCTTTCCCAGTCTGTCTCTCCCTCTCTCTCCTTCTGTCTCTGTCTCTCACCCTATCCCTCCATCTGTCTTTCCCTCTCTGTCACTCCCTCTCTCCTTCTCTCTGTCTCTCCCTCTCTCTGCGTCTCTCTCTCTCTGCCACTCCATCTATCTTACAACCCTCTGTCACTTCCTCTCAGTCCATCTACCTCTGTCTCTCTCTCTCCATCCCTCTATCTGTCCTTCCCTCCCTGTCACTCCATCTCTCTCCTTCTCTCTCTGTCTCTCACTCTGTCCATCCATCTGTCTTTCCCTGCCTGTCACTCCCACTCACGCCTTCTCTCTCTGTCTCTCTCTCTCTGTCCCTCCATCTGTCTTTCCCTCCCTGACACTCCCACTCTCTCCTTCTATCTCTGTCTCTCTCTGACCGTCCATTTGTCTTTCCCTCCCTGTCACTTCCTCTATCTCCTTCTATCTCTGCCTCTCTCTCTGTCCCTCCATCAGTCTTTCCCTCTCTGTCACTCCCTCTCTCCTTCTCTGTGTCTCTCTCCCTCTCTCATTCTCTCTCTCTGTCCCTCCATCTGTCTATACATCCCTGTCGCTCCCTCTCCCTCCTTCGATCTCTGTCTCTCTCTCTCTCTGTCTGTCTCTCTCTGTCCCTCCATCTGTCTTTCCCTCTCTGTCACTCCCTCTCATTCCTCTCTCTGACGCCCTCTCTCTCCTTTCTTTGTCTCTCTATCTGTCCCTCCATCTGTCTTTCCCTTTATGTCTTTCCCTCTCTCTCCTTCTCTCTCTCTCTGTCCCTGCATCCGTCTTTCCCGTCCTGTCACTCCCTCTTTCCTTCTCTGTGTCTCTCCCTCTCTCTCATTCTCTCTCTCTGTCCCTCCATCTGTCTATCCCTCCCTGCCGCTCCCTCTCTCCTTCTCTCTGTCTCTCCCTGTCTCTACTTCTCTCTCTCTCTGTCCCTGCATCTGATTTCCCCCCCCCCGTCACTTCCCCTCTCTCTCCTTCTATCTCTGTCTCTGCAACTCTCTCTGTTTCACTCTCTGTCCGTCCATCTGTCTTTTCCTCCCTGTCACTCCCTCTCTCTCCTTCTATCTCTGTCTCTCTCTCTCTGTCTGTCTGTCTCTCTCCCTCCATCTGTCTTTCCCTCTCTGTCACTCCCTCTATCTCCTTCTATCTCTGCCTCTCTCTGTCACTATCTCTGTCTCTCCTTCTATTACTGGCTCTTCCTCTATTCTTGCCTTTCTCTCTCTCTGTCTCACCTTCTCTGCCAATCCCTGTCGCTCCCAATCCCTGTCTCTCTCCCTCTGTGTCTCCATCTCTCCCTCTCTCTGACACTCTTTCTGTCCCTCCATCTGTCTTTCCCTCTCTGTCACTCCCTCTCTCTCCTTTCTCTGACGCCCTCTCTCTCCTTTCTTTGTCTCTCTCTCTGTCCCTCCTTCTGTCTTTCCCTCCCTGTCACTCCCTTTCCTTCTCTCTGTCTCTCCCTCTCTCTCCTTCTCTCTCTCTCTCTGTCCCTGCATCTGTCTTTTCCGCCCTGTCACTCCCTCTCTCACCTTCAATCTCTGTCTGTGCCTCTCTCTCTGTTTCGCTCTCTGTCCCTCCAACTGTCTTTCCCTCCCTGTCAATTCCTCTGTCTCCTTCTATCTCTGTCTCGCTCTGTCCCTCCATCAGTCTTTCCCTCTCGGTCACTCCCTCTCTCCTTCTCTGTGTCGCTCCCTCTCTCTCATTCTTTCTCTCTGTCCCTCCATCTGACTTTCCCTCTCTGTCACTCCCTCTATCTCTTTCGATCTCTGCCTCCCCCAATCATTATCTCTGTCTCTCCATCTATCACTGGCTCTTCCCCTATTCTTGCCTCTCTCTCTCTCTCTCTCTCTCTCTCTGTCTTACCTTCTCTGCCAATCCCTGTCTCTCCCAATTCCTGCCCCTCTCCCTCTGTGTCACCCTCCCTTCCTCTCTCTCAGTCTGTCTCTTTCTCTCCCTCTTTCTTTATCCCTCCCTATCTGTCCCATTCTCTCCTTCCATCTCTCTGACTGTCTCTGTGTCCTTCCATCTGTCTTTCCCTCTTTGTCATTCCCTCTCTCTCTCCTTCCATCTCTGTCTGTCTCCGTCCCTCCATCTGTCTTTCCCTCTCTCTCACTCCCTCTATCTCCTCTCTCTGTCTCTTTCTCTGTGTCTCCATCTGTCTATCCCTCTCTGTCACACCCTCTTTCCTTCTCTCTGTCTATCCCTTTCCCTCTTCTCTCGCTCTCTGTCCGTGCAACTGACTTTCCCTCCCTGTCTCTCCCTCTCTCTCCTTCTATCTCTGTCTCTCTCTCTATCCCTCCATCGGTCTTTCCCTCTCTTTCACTCCCTCTCTCCTTCTCTCTGTCTCTCCCTCTCTCTCTGTCTCTCTCTCTCTGTCCCTCCGTCTGTCTATCCCTCTCTCTCGCTCCCTCTCTCTCCTTCTATCTCCGTCTCTCTCTGTTTCTGTCTCTCTCTCCTCCATCTGTCTTTCCCTCTCTGTCAGTCACTCTATCTCTATCTATCTCTGTCTCTCACTCGCCCTCTGTCTCTGTCTCTCCCTCTCTCCCTCTCTTTCTCTGTCCATGACTCTGTCAGTGTCTCTAAGACACCATTTCTCTATTTCTCTTTCCCCCTCTCTCTCTTTTCATCTTGTCCTTCCTCCCTCGCTCCCAGGACAGCAATGGTTTCAACCATTTCTCCTTTCTTTATCCCTCCCTCTCTGCCCATTCTCTCCTTCTATCTCTGTCTCTCTCTCTCTCATTCTTTCTCTCTGTCCCTCCATCTGTCTATCCCTCCCTGTCGCTCCCTCTCTCTCCTTCTATCTCGGCCTCTCTCTGTCATTATCTCTGTCTCTCCTTCTATCACTTGCTCTTCCTCTATTCTTGCCTTTCTCTCTCTCTGTCTCACCTTCTCTGCCAATCCTTGTCTCTCCCAAACCCTGTCTCTCTCCCTCTGTGTCTCCATCTCTCCCTCTCTCTGTCTCTCTCTCTCTGTCCCTCCATCTGTCTTTCCCTCTCTGTTACTCCCTCTCTCTCCTCTCTCTGACGCCCTCTCTCTCCTTTCTTTGTCTCTCTCTGTGTCCCTCGATCTGTCTTTCCCTCCCTGTCACTCTCTCACTCTCCTTCTATTTCTGTCTCTCCCTCTCTCTCTGCCTCTGTCCATAACTCTGTCAATGTCTCTAAGACACCATTTCTCCCTTTCTTTCCCCCCCCCTCTCTCTTTTCGTCTCGCCCTTCCTCCCTCGCTCCCAGGACAGCAATGGTTTCAACCATTTCTCCTTCTTTCTTTATCCCTCCCTCTCTGCCTCACACTTTCCTTCCATCTATGTCTCTGCCTCTCTCTCTTTCACTGTCAGTCCATCAATCTTTCTCTCTCTGTCACTCCCTCTCTCTGCATCTATCTCTGTCCCTCTCTCTCCATCCCTCTATCTGTCCTTCCCTCCCTGTCACTCCATCTCTCTCCTTCTATCTCTGTCTTTCTCTTTGTCCCACCATCTGTCTTTCCCTCTGTCACTCCCTCTCTCCTTCTCTCTGTCTCTCCCTCTCGGTCCTTCTTTCTCTCTCTGTCCCTCCATCTGTCTTTCCCGCCCTGTCACTCCCTCTCTCTCCTTCTATCTCTGTCTCTCTGTCTGTCTCTCTCCATCCCTCCATATGTCTTTCCTTCGCTGTCACTCCCTCTATCTCCTTCTTTCTCAAGGCAGTCTATGAAAGAATCAGGAAGGAAGGATAACTCAGGAGTTATTATTAGAGATGTTGGAGATCATGAGGCTAAGAAAGCTAGCATAAAGGCACTTTACCTGAATGCTCATAGCATTCGTAACAAGGTTGATGAGTTAATGGCACAAATAATCGTGAATAAATATGATTTGGTAGCCATTACGGAGAAATGGTTACAGGTTGGTCACGACTGGGAGTTAAATATCCAGGGGTACCAGACCATTCGGAAGGACAGACAGGAAGGTAAGGTGTAGCTCTGATACTCAAGGACGACATCAGGGCGGTGCTGAGAGATGATATAGGTTCTATGGAGAATGAGGTTGAATCCATTTGGGTGTTAATTAGAAACTCTAAGAAGATAGTCATTGATAGGCGTAGGCTATTGGCCACAAAATAATAACATCACTTTGGGGCGGGCAATATACAAAGAAATAACTAATGCCTGTAAAAATGGTACGGCTATTATCATGGGGGATTTTAATCTACATGTAGATTGGTCGAACCAGCTCAGTCAGGGTAGCCTTGAGGAGGAGTTCGTTGTGTGTATCCGTGATAGTTTTCTTGAACAGTATGTAATGGAACCGACGAGGGAGCAAGCTATCCGAGATCTAGTCCTGTGTAATGAGACAGGAATAATTAATGACCTCATGGTTAGGGATCCTCTTGGAAGGAGTGATCACAGTATGGTTGAATTTAGAATACAGATGGAGAGTGTGAAGATAAAATCCAATACCAGGGTCCTGTGCTTGAACAAGGGGGACTACAATAGAATGAGGGAGGACTTGGCTAAAGTGAACTGGAAACAAAGATTTTATGGTGGGACAGTTGACGAGCAGTGGAGGGCTTTCAAGGCAATTTTTCAAAGTGCTCAGCAAAAGTATATTCCAGTGAAAAGGAAGGACTGGAAGAAAAGGGGTAATCTACCATGGGTGTCTAAGGAAATGTGGGAGGCTAGCAAATTGAAAGAGAAGCCATACAAAGTGGCCAAAAGCAGCATGGAACTAGAAGATTGAGAAAACTTTAAAGGTCAACAGAAAGCTACAAAAAGAGCTAGAAAGAAAAGTAAGATAGAACATGAGAAAAAACTAGCACAGAATATAAAGACAGATAGCAAAAGTTTCTATAAATGTATAAAACGAAAAAGAGTGGCTAAAGTAAACGTTGGTCCTTTAGTGGATGAGAAGGGGAATTTAGTTATGGGATATGATGAAATGGCCGAGGCATTGAACAGGTATTTTGTATTGGTCTTCACAGTGGAGGACGTTAATAACATGCCAGTAATTGACAAAGAGGCGAACGTAGGTGAGGACCTGGGAACAATTATTATTATGGAAGAAGTAGTGTTGGGCAAGCTAATGGAGCTAAGGATTGATAAGTCTCCTGGCCCTGATGGAATGCATCCCAGGGTACTAAAAGAGATGGCGGGAGAAATAGCAGGTCAACTGACGGTAATTTTCCAAAATTCGCTGGATCTGGGGTAGTCCCAGCTGATTGGAAAATAGGAGATGTGACACCACTGTTTAAAAAGGGAGGTAGACAAAAGATGGGGAATTATAGACCGGTTAGCTTAACCTCTGTAGTGGGGAAGATGCTTCAGTCTATTATCAAGGAAGAAATAGCAGGGCATCTCGATAGAAATTGTCCCGTTGGGCAGACGCAGCATGGGTTCATGAAGGGCAGGTCATGCTTGACAAATCTTTTGGAATTCTATGATCACATTACGAGCAAGGTGGACAATGGGGACCCAGTGGATGTGGTGTACCTAGATTTCCAAAAGGTCTTCGACAAGGTGCTGCACAAGAGGCTGCTGCATAAGATAAGGATGCATGGCGTCAGGCGTAAAGTATTAGCATGGATAGAGGATTGGTTGACTAACAGGAAGCAGAGAGTGGGGATAAATGAGTGCAATTCTGGTTGGCAATCAGTCACTAGTGGTGTGCCTCAGGGATCGGTGTTGGGACCGCAATTATTTACAATTTATATAGATGATTTGGAGTTGGGGACCACGTGTAGGGTGTCAAAGTTTTCAGATGACACTAAGATGAGTGGCAGAGCAAAGTGTGCAGATGACTGTGAAACTTTGCAGAGGAACATAGATACATTGAGTGAGTGGGCAAAGGACTGGCAGATGGAATACAATGTTAATAAATGTGAAGTCATTCATTTCGGTAGGAGTAAGAGGAAAAAGGATTATTACTTGAATGGTAAAAAGTTGCAGCATGCTGCTATGCAGAGGGACCTCGGTGCCCTTGTGCATGAATCGCAGAAGGTTGGTCTGCAGTACAGCAAGTAATTAGGAAGGCAAATGGAATTTTGTCCTTCATTGCTAAAGGGATTGAGTTTAAAAGCAGAGAGGTTATGTTGCAGCTGTATAAGGTACTGGTGAGGCCGCACCTGGAGTACTGTGTGCAGTTTTGGTCTCCTTACTTGAGAAAGGATGTACTGGCACTGGAGGGGGTGCAGAGGAGGTTCACTAGGTTGATTCCGGAGTTGAGGGGGTTGGCTTATGAGGAGAGACTGAGTAGATTGGGATTATATTCATTGGAGTTCAGAAGAACGAGGGGGGATCTTATAGAAACATATAAAATCATGAAGGGAATAGATAAGATACAAGTAGAGAGGATGTTTCCACTGGCAGGTGAAGCTAGGACAAGAGGGCATAGCTTCCAGATTAGAGGGAGCAGATTTAGGACTGAATTAAGAAGGAACTTCTTCACCCAGAGGGTTGTTAATCTATGGAATTCCTTGCCCAGTGAAGTAGTTGACGCTACTTCAGTAAACGTCTTTAAAGCTAAGGTAGATATCTTTTTGAACAATAAAGGAATTAAGGGATATGGTGGGAGCGCGGGTAAGTGGATCTGAGTCCACAAAAAGATCAGCCATGATCTTATTGAATGGTGGAGCAGGCTCGAGGGGCCGGACAGCCTACTCCTGCTCCTAGTTCTTATGAACCAATGTTTTAGAGAAGGTTCATCATAACTTCCTTGCTTTGTACTCTGTGACTCTCTTTATAAAGCCTAGAATCCCACATATTTCTTCAATGACTTTCTCAACCTGCCCAGTCACCTTCAACAATTTGTTCACATACACTCCCAGGTCTTTCTGCTCATGCCGACCCCTGGGGAACACCACTGTATACCTTCATCCAGTCTGAAAAATAATCGTTCACCATTACTCATTGTTTGTCATTCAGCCAACTTGGTATCCATGCTGCCAACGTCCTTTTCATTCCATGGGCTTCAAATTTGCTGATAAAGTCTATTACGTGGCACAGTCTCAGTCTTGAATAAACTCATCTACTGAGTGTCCACAGCAATCTGGGCTAGAGAGTTCCAAAGATTTACAACACTCGGATCGAAGAGGTTTCTGCTCATCTCAGTCCTAATGGACTACCCCTTACCTTGCTACTATGACTACTAGTTCTGAACTCTCCAGCTGGGGAAACAGTCTCAACGTCTACCCTGTCAAGCCCTCGGAGAATGTTATAAGTTTCTACGAGATCACCTTTCATTCTTCTAAACACCAAAGAGCATAGGCCTATTCTACTCAATCACTCCCCATAGGACAGTGCACCCATCACAGGAATCAACCCAGTGAACCTTCAATCCACCCCCTAAGGCTAGTATATCTCGATCCCCCAATCCCTTAGACTACAATGTTTACCAGTCTTTCACCTCTAAAAAAAAAAAAGACTGCTTTTCAATTCTTCTGCCCAAAGTGAGTAATTGCTTGCCCAAACACTGAAGGGGTCTACATTCCTTTGTAGCCTCTTTGCGTCCTCTTCAGTTTACATTCCCACCTGGCTTTCTATCGGCAGAACTTGGTCCTCTTGTCCAAGTCATTGATATAGATTGTAAGTAGCTGAGGCCCAAAGACTGATCCTTGCAGTACTCCCAGAGTTACAGCCAACCCTGAAGTGTTTCACTTACTCTTACTTGGTCTTCAGCCTGTTATGCAATATTCAATCCGTGCTAATATATTCTCCCTAATCCCAGAAGCCCTAATCTTGTACAACAATCTCCTGTGTGGTATCGTGTCAAATACCTTCTGAAAATCCAATTAGACTACATCCACTGATCTCCCTTATCCACCCTACCAGTGACACCCTCAAAAAAAAAACTTAGTCAAGCATAACTTCCCTTCCAAAAATCCATGTTTACTTTGCCTCATCATATGATTCTCTCTTTCCCCCCTCCGCACAGTTACAATTGCTACCTTCTAATCTGAGGAGACCATTTTAACTTTTACCCAACTTCTGTCTCAGAATTGCCGCACTTTTGCAACATTTAAAGTAACTTTGCGCAGTCTACTGCCCTCCGCCCACCACTGCTGTGATTGAGACCTCAGTCCCCAGCCTGCTGCAGTTTTCCAGTGAACATCAACGCAAGCTCGAGGAACAGCATCTCATTTACCGATTGGGCACTCGACAGCCTTCCGGACTCAATATTGAGTTCAATAATTTGAGACCATGAGCCCCATTATTTTTTGAGATTATACATATATAAACAAAATAATGCAAACTATAAATATATTTAACCATGTGCTCGCCAAACTTATTTTTCATGTTTTCGCTTTTGTACAGAGCTGTTCATTATTCTGCCATTAACACTCTCTCTGAACTCGCGCTGTCTTTTTGTACAACTATGTCGCACTCAATTTGCATTCTGTTCCATAACATCTGTCATTTAATCTCTCTCTCCCCCTCCATCCTTTCACAGTCCTTCCTTCTTGTCCGTCTTGTCTCCTGCTGACTCTGTGGCTGGTCGCTGGCTATACTGGTTTTTCAGCTTCAGTCGGATTGTTGGCTGGAATATCACTTACCTGGGTTTTAATGGAGTCCTCCAACTTTGCCATCACCTTTTTATCCTGCAACTGACTCTGTACACCTCCAGAGGATCTCCATTCCTAGGAAATACCTGTATCTATGCATCCTGATACTCTATCTTCAAACTTGCTTTATCTGTCTCCAAACTCACAGAACAGCTCATTGATGCTCCATGCTGATTCCAACCATTCCAAGTCATCATTATTCCACCACAGGTTCTCAGACTAACTCTGAACTCCTTCCTAATATCCCCATCTAATTCCCCTTTACTATCATGTTTTCATGCAACTAGACTGATTTAACTGGAGCTCTCCCGGTGTCCATGTTAGCTGCCATCCAAATTCGAGCCGATCAATCTATTTCCACTTTGGCTCTTTCCCTTAAACTTCTTTTCTCTTTACCCCTCCAAAAGCTCTTGTATTGCCATCCCTCTTTTCACTTCCCCACTCTCACACACACTGCACTCCCTACCCCAACCCTTCAGGACTCAACGTTCCTGTCGTCCCAGGCTCGAGTCCCATTCCGATAAGCTGGCAATTTAGCACAGTGCTTCTCTTGGCATCCTCTGATGACCTCACTGAGGCATCGGGTGCTTCCTCATTCGAAGCAGCAACCCAAGTGTCCATCCCACTCTCCTCTCCCTTCCCATCCAGTGCGACCACTAGGGACTGATCATACCAATCTTCACCCTGTTCAACTCACTGCTGACCCTGTGGACTGACCGTTCTCACCACTCCATCTACACATTTTCCTCCAGAATGTCCATTCACGTGTCATCCATGACCTTACTGTGCGTCGACATCATGGCCTTAAAGGAAAGCTGGCTGAGGGGTGATGACACCACGCCACTTAATGAAGCCTCCCCGCCTGGTTACATCATCCATCACCTGCCCTGCTAAGACCATCGCTGTGGCTGTGTCGCTCTCATCGCCAGATCACACCTTGGACTGACACTTCCCCACCCCCCCCCCCCCCACCCCCACCACCCCACTCCTCTGGCCCTTTCTCCTCCTTTGAGCATCTCACCTTGTTCCACCCCATCACCTCTCGATCAAAACCATTGTTCTGTACTGCCTTCAATTCCAATAAAGAGTTTTATCGCGGAGATACCTTCACTGCTTTTCTCCCTCAGCCTCTGCGCTGAAAGAATTCTCATCCTCAGTGATTTCAATCTCCATCTCAGCTCATCATGTTCTCACTCTCTCCTGAGTTCATGGCCCTCTTATCCTCTCTCAATCTCGCTCTTCACGTAAATAGCCAAACCCGGCCATTTTCACGGCCACCCCCTCGACCTTGCCGACTCACGTGACCTTGCTACTCCCACTGCACAAGTTACAGAAAAGGCCATCTCATGATCACTTCCTTGCCTCACTCTGCACCCACATCCCTTTCCCACACTCCAACTCCACCTCCTTCTGTATCCATCCCTGGATAAATACAATCCCCCTAGTTACTTACAACTACACTTTCAAAATCTCAACGATCTACCCTTTGGCCCTCAGACATTTTCGGCAGCTACTGATTTGCACAACTCACCTCCACCTTTGTCCCCAGTAAACAGATCAATCTCTCACCCTGGCCCTGCCCCCTGGTACAGCCCTAATCTCCACTGCCTTATGTCTAAGGGATGCAGACGTGAATGGACATGGCAAACAACTGGTTTAGCCATCCAGCTGGACAACCTAAAACACCGTCAGGTCCTGCTCTCATCGACAAAAACTGATCATCCTGGATTGCAAGGATAACCCCTGGCTTCCTTTCTCTATTACAAACTGTCTTCTTAAACCCCTCTACCCTCACCTCTGACAATAAATGTGAGCAACTCACAGACTTCTTTGTCACTAAGATCAAGACCTGCCTATCAGCTGCCCCTGCCATTTCCTTCTTCTCATTAGCCCAATGGCCAAACTTCCTATAACGCTGCCTCCTTCCCTCGCCCTGAACTCACACCCATCTCCCCTCATGCCCTGTCTGAACTCATCTTGTCCACAAGACCCACCTCCTGTCCCCTCGATCCTATTCCCTACAATCAGGTTTCCACAACCGCCATAGTACTGAAACACTTCCTATCAAGTCACAATGACATCCACTGTGACTGTGACTGTGGTACACGTTCCCTCCTCCTCCATCTCGATCTGACTGCACCCATTGACATGGTTGACCACACCATCCTCCTCCAACACCTCTCCACTGTCATCCAGCTGGGTGGGACTGCTCTCACTCTTATTTATCTCATTGTAACCAGAGAATCACTTATAATGGCTCTCTTCCTGCTCCTGCACTGTTACCTCTGGTGTCTATCCGATCTATCCTTGGCCCCCCTCCTAATTCTAATCTGCATGCTGCCCCTCGGCGACATCGAAAAGCATAGCTTTAGTTTTCATAACGTATGCTGATGACACCGAGCTCTATCTCGCCAGTTCCCTCCAGTCCGCCACTGTTGCGAAATTATCAAACTCATTCTCCGACATCCAGAATGAGAGAAATGTCCTCCAATCAAATATCAGGAAGACTGAAACCGTTGTTGCAAACTCTGTTCATTAGCTACTGACCCTTCCCCTGGTCACAGTCCAAGATTAAGCCAGTCTATTCACACAGTTGGTGTCCCATCACGCCACCACTAAGACCACCTATTTCCATTTCTGGAGCATCACCCAACTTTGCCCCCGTCTCAGCACATCTGCTGCTGAAACCCTCATTCTTGCCTTCGTTCCCTCTCGACTTGATTATTCCAACACACTCCTGGCTGGTTTCCCACATTCTACTCTGTAAACCTGAGATTACTACCTTTGAGGTCCGACTTCTTAAATTTATGTCCGAACTCCCTATATTCAGCTTGTAGGACCTGATTCCCTTTTTTTAAAAACCTATGTCGTTGGTACAAATATGTACCAAGACAACTGGCTGCTCGCGCTCCCCCCTCAGCATTCCCTGCAGTCGAGACATCCTTGACCCTAGCACCAGGGAGACAACATACCATCCTGGAGTCTCTTTTGTGATCACAGAAACGCCTGACTGTTCCCCTTACGATTGAATCCCCAATCACTAAATCCCTGTCACTCTTCTTCCTTCCCTCTTGTGCGACAGAGCCACACATGGTGCCATGAACTTGTCTGTTGCTGCTATCCCCTGAGCCATCTCCCCCAACAATATTCAAAGCGGTATATCTGTTAGAGAGAAGGGGTTGGCCACAGGGGACTCCTCCACTAACTGCCTTCCTCTACTCCGCCTGCTGGTCACCCACTTCCTTTCTGCCTTTGCAGCATTTTTCTGCAGTGACCACCTCGCTAAACGTGCTATCCATGACGTTTTCAGCATCGCGGATGCTCCACAGTGAAACCACCCAGAGCTCCAGCTCCGTAATGCTGGTAGCCAGTAGCTGCAGATGGATACACTTCCTGCACACACGGACATCAGGGACACTGGAAGCGTCCCTGATTTCCCACATAGCGGAGGAGGAGCAGATCACGGGGCTGAGCTCTCCTGTCATGACTTACCCTTAGATTGATTAGTTAATCCCTGAATTCAACAATACTAATCACGCTCGGGGACTTGTTCTACTCCAAACACGACCCACTACAATCTAAAGTCCTTACCTTTACTTTTGAAGTTGCTGATAAATCCTACTAAAAATTAATATAGTTCATTAGTTAAAATAAATCTCACTCAAAAAACGTTACTCACTTGTTCCTTATTATTCAACTTTTTACTGCACTAACCCGGCTATTTAAGAGTTATTCCCACAGCATTTACTCACCAATCACCCTGCATCTTTCCTGTTACATCACTGCTCACTTTGTTTTCCAACTCTGGCGTGCTTGGACTCCTCTCCCGGAAGGCAAGTGCTCCAGAAACCTCCAACATATCTGTGCTGCCCAAATTCTGGCCTCTTATGCATCCCTGATTTTAATCGCTCCACCATTGCTGGCTATGTTTTCAGTTGCCTCAGACCCAAGCTCTGGAAGCCCCTCCCTGCATCTCTTCAACTCTCTGTTTTGCTCTTTTAAGACACTTTTTAAAAAACCTACCTCCTTGACCAAGCTTTTTGTCATTTAACCCTCCTTTTGTGGCTTGGTGTTATACTTTGTTTTATAATGCTCCGGTGAAACACCTTGGGATGTTTTATGAAATTAAAGGCGCTGGAAAATACAAGTTGTTGTTGGAAGTCTGGAAGATCAAAACCTGTGTGTCCACGATCACTGCAGCAAGCTCCTTGAATCCAGCAGGGGACAGGCCCTCTGGTCCAGGGCATGTGTCAGCTTTCAGTCCCTTGAGTACCCCAGACTGTATTCTTACCCGGTTCGGTCCGTTCGCTGGAGTTTCTATCCCGGACCAGCCCCTGTATTCTTACCCGGTTCGGTCCATTCCCTGGGGTTTCTATCCTGGTGCAGCCCCTGTATTCTGACCCGGTTCGGTCCATTCCCTGGGGTTTCTATCCCGGACCATCCCCTGTATTCTGACCTGGTTCAGTCCGTTCCCTGGGGTTTCTATCCCGGACCAGCCCCTGTATTCTTACCCGGTTCGGTCCATTCCCTGGGGTTTCTATACTGGTGCAGCCCCTGTATTCTGACCCGGTTCGGTCCATTCCCTGGGGTTTCTATCCCGGACCAGCCCCTATAATCTGACCTGGTTCAGTCCATTCCCTGGAGTTTCTATCCCGGACCATCCCCTGTATTATGATCCGGTTCAGTCCATTCCCTGGGGTATCTATCCCGGACCATCCCCTGTATTCTGATCTGGTTCAGTCCATTCCCTGGGGTTTCTATCCCGTACCAGCCCCTGTATTCTGACCCGGTTCAGTCTATTTCCTGGGGTTTCTATCCCGGACCATCCCCTGTATTCTGATCTGGTTCAGTCTATTCCCTGGGGTTTCTATCCCGGACCAGCCCCTGTATTCTGACCCAGTTCAGTCCATTCCGTGGGGTTTCTATCCCGGACCATCCCCTGTATTCTTACCCGGTTTGGGCCATTCCCTGGGGTTTCTATCCCGGACCATCCCCTGTATTCTGACCCAGTTCAGTCCATTCCCTGGGGTTACTATCCTGGACCAGCCCCTGTGTTCTGACCCAGTTCAGTCCATTCCCTGGGGTTACTATCCTGGACCAGCCCCTGTATTCTGACCCAGTTCAGTCCATTCCCTGGGGTTACTATCCTGGACCAGCCCCTGTGTTCTGATCCAGTTCAGTCCATTCCCTGGGGTTACTATCCTGGACCAGCCCCTGTGTTCTGATCCAGTTCGGTCCATTCCCTGGGGTTACTATCCTGGACCAGCCCCTGTATTCTGACCCAGTTCAGTCCATTCCCTGGGGTTACTATCTTGGACCAGCCCCTGTATTCTGACCCAGTTCAGTCCATTCCCTGGGGTTACTATCTTGGACCAGCCCCTGTATTCTGACCCAGTTCAGTCCATTCCCTGGGGTTACTATCTTGGACCAGCCCCTGTATTCTGACCCAGTTCAGTCCATTCCCTGGGGTTACTATCCTGGACCAGCCCCTGTGTTCTGACCCAGTTCAGTCCATTCCCTGGGGTTACTATCCTGGACCAGCCCCTGTATTCTGACCCAGTTCAGTCCATTCCCTTCCCTGGGGTTACTATCCTGGACCAGCCCCTGTGTTCTGATCCAGTTCAGTCCATTCCCTGGGGTTACTATCCTGGACCAGCCCCTGTATTCTGACCCAGTTCAGTCCATTCCCTGGGGTTACTATCCTGGACCAGCCCCTGTGTTCTGATCCAGTTCAGTCCATTCCCTGGGGTTACTATCCTGGACCAGCCCCTGTGTTCTGACCCAGTTCAGTCCATTCCCTGGGGTTACTATCCTGGACCAGCCCCTGTGTTCTGATCCAGTTCAGTCCATTCCCTGGGGTTACTATCCTGGACCAGCCCCTGTATTCTGACCCAGTTCAGTCCATTCCCTGGGGTTACTATCTTGGACCAGCCCCTGTATTCTGACCCAGTTCAGTCCATTCCCTGGGGTTACTATCTTGGACCAGCCCCTGTATTCTGACCCAGTTCAGTCCATTCCCTGGGGTTACTATCCTGGACCAGCCCCTGTATTCTGACCCAGTTCAGTCCATTCCCTGGGGTTACTATCCTGGACCAGCCCCTGTATTCTGACCCAGTTCAGTCCATTCCCTGGGGTTACTATCTTGGACCAGCCCCTGTGTTCTGACCCAGTTCAGTCCATTCCCTGGGGTTACTATCCTGGACCAGCCCCTGTATTCTGACCCAGTTCAGTCCATTCCCTTCCCTGGGGTTACTATCCTGGACCAGCCCCTGTGTTCTGATCCAGTTCAGTACATTCCCTGGGGTTACTATCCTGGACCAGCCCCTGTATTCTGACCCAGTTCAGTCCATTCCCTGGGGTTACTATCCTGGACCAGCCCCTGTGTTCTGATCCAGTTCAGTCCATTCCCTGGGGTTACTATCCTGGACCAGCCCCTGTGTTCTGACCCAGTTCAGTCCATTCCCTGGGGTTACTATCCTGGACCAGCCCCTGTGTTCTGACCCAGTTCAGTCCATTCCCTGGGGTTACTATCCTGGACCAGCCCCTGTATTCTGACCCAGTTCAGTCCATTCCCTGGGGTTACTATCTTGGACCAGCCCCTGTATTCTGACCCAGTTCAGTCCATTCCCTGGGGTTACTATCTTGGACCAGCCCCTGTATTCTGACCCAGTTCAGTCCATTCCCTGGGGTTACTATCCTGGACCAGCCCCTGTATTCTGACCCAGTTCAGTCCATTCCCTGGGGTTATCCTGGACCAGCCCCTGTATTCTGACCCAGTTCAGTCCATTCCCTGGGGTTACTATCTTGGACCAGCCCCTGTATTCTGACCCAGTTCAGTCCATTCCCTGGGGTTACTATCCTGGACCAGCCCCTGTATTCTGACCCAGTTCAGTCCATTCCCTGGGGTTACTATCCTGGACCAGCCCCTGTATTCTGACCCAGTTCAGTCCATTCCCTGGGGTTACTATCCTGGACCAGCCCCTGTATTCTGACCCAGTTCAGTCCATTCCCTGGGGTTACTATCCTGGACCAGCCCCTGTATTCTGACCCAGTTCAGTCCATTCCCTGGGGTTACTATCCTGGACCAGCCCCTGTGTTCTGATCCAGTTCAGTCCATTCCCTGGGGTTACTATCTTGGACCAGCCCCTGTATTCTGACCCAGTTCAGTCCATTCCCTTGGGTTACTATCTTGGACCAGCCCCTGTATTCTGACCCAGTTCAGTCCATTCCCTGGGGTTACTATCTTGGACCAGCCCCTGTATTCTGACCCAGTTCAGTCCATTCCCTGGGGTTACTATCCTGGACCAGCCCCTGTATTCTGATCGAGTTCAGTCCATTCCCTGGGGTTACTATCCTGGACCAGCCCCTGTATTCTGACCCAGTTCAGTCCATTCCCTGGGGTTACTATCCTGGACCAGCCCCTGTGTTCTGACCCAGTTCAGTCCATTCCCTGGGGTTACTATCCCGGACCAGCCCCTGTATTCTGACCCAGTTCAGTCCATTCCCTGGGGTTACTATCCTGGACCAGCCCCTGTGTTCTGACCCAGTTCAGTCCATTCCCTGGGGTTACTATCCTGGACCAGCCCCTGTTGTCCTGTGAACTACCTCCCTCCCTCTTGTGTTGAAAATACTGGAGCTGAGCTGACGTCACAGCCGGAGCCCCCGCCCCTGTAACCCGGGCAACCAAACTCTTTAGACGTTGGTCAGAGGCCGCGCGCCATCGAAGTTGAAACGGGCACGTCACTGGAAATGCCCGGATGAGCGGCAGCAGTGCGCCTGCGCGCGGGAGCCGGGCTGTTGCCGGAAGTCGTGTTGTTTCATTTCCGTGCTCCGGCGATGAGCGAAGGAAAATAAAGAGAAAATATTCAGCAGGTCCGGCAGCATTTGTGGAGAGAGAGAGAGAGTTAACGGGGCAGGTCTGCCATCTTGACTGAGTAAGCGGGGTGAGTGTTGCGCTGACGCTGGCGCCGCCCCTTTCTCCTGTTTTTTTTAACTGAGACTCCCGCATCCGCTTGAACGGCCGAGCCACGTGACCTGCGGATTCGTGGGCGGGGCTTTGAGCGACGCGTATCCTAATTGGATGTCAATTGACCAATGGGTGAAGCGGATTCGTGGGCGGGGCTTTGAGCGACGCGTATCCCAATTGACCAATGGGTGAAGCGGATTTGCTGAGGGACGTTAATTTATGCAGAGATTTGGTCTGACCGAAGCCGGGGAAGTTTTTCAGGTCCGGGAAGAGGCCGCTCGGCCCATCATGTCTGTGCCGGCCCCCAAAAACAACCCACCATCCACCCAGTCTAATCCCACCTCCCAGCATTTGGTCCATAGCCCTGCAGATTAACGGCACTTGAGGTACATATCCAGACTCCTTTCTGAATGAGTTGAGGGTCTCTGCCTCAACTATCCTTTTCAGACCATCACCATCCTCTGGGTGAAAAGGTTTTTCCTCATCTCACCTCTAATCTTTCTACCGATTACTTTAAATCTATGCCCCCCACCCCCCTCCCCTCCCCCCATCACTGACCTCTCTGCTAAGGTGAATAGACCCTTCACCTCCACTCTATTCAGGTCCCTCACAATTTTGTACATTTCAATCTGATCTCCCCTCAGCCTTCTCTGTTCCAAGGAGAACAACCCCAGCCTATCCAATCTTTCCTCATAGCTGCATTTTCCAGTCCAGACAACATCCTGGTAAATATCGTCTGCACCCTCTCTAGTGCAATTACATCATTTCTGTAATGAGGTGACCCGAACTGCACACAGTATTCAAGTTGTGGCCCAACCAATGAGTGATACAGTTCCAGCAGAACCTCCCTGCTCTTGTATTCGAGACCTCAGTTAATAAAGGAAAGGATTCCATATGCCTTCTTAACCACCTTACCGACCTGTCCTGCTACCTTCAGGGATCTGTGGACATTCACTCCAAGGTCCCTCACTTCCTCTACACTTCTCAGTATTTTCCCATTAATCATGTATTCCTTTGCTTTGTTTGACCTCCCCAAATGCATCACCTCACACTTCTCCAGGTTGAATTCCATTTGCCACTTTTCTGCACATCTGACCAGACCATCAGTATCTTCCTGTAGCCTACAGCTATCCTCCTCGCTATCTACCACACAGCCAATCTTTGCGTCGTCTGCAAACTTCTTAATCATGCCCCCTACATTTACGTCCAAATCGATAATATATCCCACAAAAAGCAGGGGACCCAGTACTGAGCCCTGTGGAACGTCACTGGAAACAGCTGTCCAGTTACAAACAAACCCGTCAACAATTACTCTTTGTTTCCTGCCATTGAGCCAATTTTGTATCCACCTTGCTGCATTTCCCTGGATCCCATGGGATTTTATTTTTTTAACCAGTCTGCCATGTGGGACCTTGTCAAAAGCCTTGCTAAAATCCGTGTATACCACATCAACTGCATAACCCCCATCTATCTTCCTTGTTACTTCTTCAAAACATTTGATCAAGTTGGTCAAACAAAATCTTCCCTTAACAAATCCATGCTGACTATCCATGATTCACCTGTGCCTTTCTAAGTGACAGTTTATCCTGTCTCTCAGAATAGATTCCAATAATTTGCCCACTACTGAGGTTAGACTGACTGGCCTGTAATTATTCCGTCTATCCTTCGATCCCTTTTTAAACAGAGGTACAACGTTAGCAATTCTCCAACACCACACCTGTATCCAGTGAGGACTGGAAAATGATGGTCAGACCCTCTGCTATTTCCTCTCTTGCTGCTTTTAACAGTCTAGGATACATTTCATCTGGCTCTGGTGGTTTATCAACTTTCAAGGATGCTACTCCTATTAATACTTCCCCTCTCCCTATGTTTATCACATCCAATGCTTCACACTCTTCCTCCTTAACTATAATATCTGCAACGCCCCCCTGTTTTGTGAAGACAGACGCAAAGTATTCATTAAGAACCATACCAATATCTTCCACTCCTACACATAGGTTACCTTTTTGGTCTTTTATGGGCCCTACTCTCTCCTTAGTTACTCTTAATGTATTGATAAAACATCTTTGGGTTCATCTTGATTCTGCTTGCCAATATTCTTTCATGCCCTCTGTTTGCTTTTCTAATTTCCTTTTTGATTTCACCCCTCCACTTTCTATCCTCCTGCTGGCTTTCTGTAGTATTGAGTTCTCGGTGTTGGACATAAGCTTTCCTTTTCTGCCTTATCTTACCCTGTAGGCTCCTTGCCATCCATAGGGCTCTAGATTTGGCCGCCTCACCCTTTTTCTTTGTAGGAACATGTTTACCCTGAACCCCTTGAATCTCCCCTTTGAATGCCTCCCACTGTTCTGACACTGATTTACCTTCAAGTATCTGATTCGGTCCACTTTCACTAAATCACTCCTCAGTTTAGTCAAATTGGATTTGCCCAATTGAGAACTCTAACTCCTGTTCTATCTATGTCCTTTTCCACAATTCTGTTACAACTGACTGAATTATGATCACTATCACCAAAATGCTCTCTCTCCCACTGCCAATCCTTCCATCTGCCCATCTTCATTTCCTAAAACTAAGTCTCAAACTGCGCCCTCTCTTGTTGGACTTACTACATACTGGGCAAAAAAGTTCTCCTGAAAGAATTCTGCTCCCTCAATTCCTTTCACATTAAAACTATCCCGGTTAATATTGGGGGAGTTAAAATCGCCTACTATTACTGCCCTATTGATCTTGAACTTCTCAGAGATTTGCCTACATATCTGCTCTTCTATCTCCCTCTGACTGGGGGTCTATAGTACACACCTAGCAGTGTCATTGCCCCTTTTTTGTTCTTTCGCTCAATCCATATGGTCTCATTTGATGAACCTTCCAACATATTATCCCTCCTCACAATAGTTTCTTTGACCTAAAATGCCACTCCTCCTCCTTTCTTATCCCCCTCCCTATCGCATCTGAAAAGCCTGTAACTATCAGCTGCCATTCCTGTCCCTCCTTAAGCCATGTTTCTGTAATAGCTATGATATCATACTGCCACATGTCTATTTCTGCCCTCAGCTCATCTGCTTTATTTGCTATACTTCTTGCATTGAAGTAGATCCCCTGAGCACTGCCAAATTTTTTTATTTTCTAACCCTCATTTCCTCTGTCTTCCAGACCCATCCATTAATTTTCCACCTTCCATTTTCATTTCTGATTTTGTCCCAACTGAGTCCACCCTCAGGTCCCCATCCCCCTGCCAAACTAGTTTAAACCCTCCCCAACAGCACTGGCAAAATGTCCCGTAAGGAACTCAGTTCAGGTGCAACCCGTCCAGGTCTCATCTCCCCCCACAGCCGGTCCTATTGTCCCAGAAATCTGAAGCCCTCCCTTCTGCACCATCTTTCCAGCCACGCATTCATCTGTCTTATCCTTCTATTTCTATACTCACTAGCACGTGGCACTGGGAGTAATCTGGGGTTTACTACTTTTGAGGTCCTGCTTGCTAATTTCTTACCAAGCTCCCTAAATTCTGACTGCAGGACCACATCCCTCTTTCTACCTGTGTCGTTGGTTCCGATGTGGGCCATGACTGCTGGCTGTTCACCCTCCCCCTTCAGAATGCTCAGTGACCCTAGCACCAGGGAAGCAACACACCGTCCTGGATTCATGTTTGCGGCCACAGAAACGCTGGTCTGTTCCCCTGACTATTGAATCACCTGTCACTATGGCTCTTCTAGTCTTCCCTGTACCCCCCTGTGCAGCTGAGCCACCCATGGTGCCATGGACTTGATTCTGGCTGCACTCCCCAGGTGAAGCATCACTTTCCTCAGTTTTCAGAACTGAATACCTGTTGGAGAGTGAGATGAACTCAGGGGTTTCCTGCACTACCTGCCTGATTCTTTTTGACTGTCTGGTGGTCACCCATTCCCTCTCTCCCTGCAAACTCTTAGCTGTGGGGTGACCACATCTATAAAAGTGCGATCCACGTAGATCTCATCCTCATGAATACACTGCAGTGTCGCTAGCTGCTGCTCAAGTTCCAAAATCCGGAGCTCAAGCTGCTTCAATTGACGACACTTCCTGCACAAATGTTTCTCCAGGATATGGGAACCGTCCTGGAGCTCCCACATAGCACAGGAGGTGCACTCTTGAGGTTGTAGCAACCCTGCCATACCTTTTATTTATAAGTTGACCCTTTACTATTGCTTAAAAAAAAACCTTACTAATACTATAACAGCTTAGAATTATTAATAAACCTTACGAGAACTGATAAATCCTACTAAAAATCAATGCAATTCACTAGTTAAATAAACCTAACTCAAAAAAAGAAGCAGCTACTCACATGTTCCTTATTATTAAGTTATTTACACACACACACCTGAACAGTACTGTCCCAACCCAACTAGTTCGAGTTATTCCCACAGCAGTTGCTCACCTTGCAGCTTTCCTGCAACGTCACTGCTCACTTTGTTTTCAAACTCTGATGTGCCTGGACTCCTCTCCGCTGCTCTCCCGGAAGGTAAGTTCTCTCGGCCGCAATCCTCAGACTCTATTTATTGGCTCCCCATTCCGTGCTCTTCCCGCAGGCCCGCTGCTCTCCCGGAAGGTAAGTGCTCGAGGCCACGATCCTCAGGCTGTATTTATCGGCTCCCTCCTCGTGCTCTCCTGGAAGGTATGTGCTTTCTATTATTAGGGGATGCTTTTAGTGTGTTCCACTGTGAAGACAGATACAAAGTATTTGTTCAAAGTCTCTGCAATTTCCTTCTTCCCATTACTTATTCCCCAGTCTCAACCTTTATCATGACCAGGTCCATATTTCCCTGCAGAATATTCTCTACCTCACGGATGATAATAAATCTCATCAATGAATGCTCCCAGTGCGGAGTCTCGGCCAATGGGATCCTGTCTGCAAATGGGTTCCAGAGATCAGCAGGTTCACTAGATTTCACTGAGCAGCCTCTGATGTGGAGAGTTGATCATAACACCTGGGAAAGGCTTGGCCTCAGAACTAACAGCTGCTGTACTGATGGAGGGCGAAGGACTGATACCATATTTAACAAGGCAACGGTCTCCTTCTAATATTACCGTTCCACCCTCTTATTAATATTGTATTTATTACAGAACATCAGGATCTGGGAACGCCTGTCACCACCGAAGGTCCAAGCGGAGGAGCAGATCGAACACCTTCAAGAATGAGATTGAGCACAGGTAAGTTCACAAATCTCTTCAAATACAAACTCTGCCCTGACAAATGGTCCTTCGCTCCTTGAAGAATCTTCAGCTCACACAAGCAGAGCACACAGTACAGGGGTTTAATAGGAAGAGGGGCATCACACAGCTGGAGGGAACCCCTGAGCACCAGAACAGAGCAATAGATATCTGGTATAGGGGACTGTAAACTGGGTAGAGACAGTCATTCAGTGAAGAATATGTTTCTGAGCAACAGTGTGACCGCAAAGAGCAGGAAGCCACCCAACGCTGGACAGGATGAGAAACAGGTGAGGCACAGGAATAGGTGAGAGATCATGGTGAGATATTGTGTATTCGGTGGAACAGAAAATATCCTCTGTTGCCCTGAGCAGGCCCCGAATGGGATGTTGAGTTGCTGGTGCCAGAGGGAAGAGGCTGTGGATGAAAGTAACAGTCAGTAAGATCAATGTTCAGATCCACTGTGAAACCCCATACACACCTGGCAGGATCCTGATCCACTGTGAAAACCCCATACACACCTGGCAGGATCCTGATACACTGTGAAAACCCCATACACACCTGGCAGGATCCTGATACATTGTGGAAACCCCATACACACCTGGCAGATCCTGATACACTGTGGAAACCCCATACACACCTGGCAGGATCCTGATACATTGTGGAAACCCCATACACACCTGGCAGATCCTGATACACTGTGAAAACCCCATACACACCTGGCAGATCCTGATACACTGTGAAAACCCCATACACACCTGGCAGGATCCTGATCCACTGTGAAAACCCCATACACACCTGGCAGGATCCTGATCCACTCTGAAACCCCATACACACCTGGCAGGATCCTGATACATTGTGGAAACCCCATACACACCTGGCAGGATCCTGATACATTGTGGAAACCCCATACACACCTGGCAGATCCTGATACACTGTGAAACCCCCATACACACCTGGCAGGATCCTGATCCACTGTGAAACCCCCATACACACCTGGCAGATCCTGATCCACTGTGAAAACCCCATACACACCTGGCAGATCCTGATCCACTGTGAAAACCCCATACACACCTGGCAGGATCCTGATCCACTGTGAAACCCCCATACACACCCGGCAGATCCTGATACACTGTGAAAACCCCATACACACCTGGCAGATCCTGATCCACTGTGAAAACCCCATACACACCTGGCAGATCCTGATACACTGTGAAAACCCCATACACACCTGGCAGGATCCTGATCCACTGTGAAACCCCATACACACCTGGCAGGATCCTGATACACTGTGAAAACCCCATACACACCTGGCAGGATCCTGATCCACTGTGAAAACCCCATACACACCCGGCAGGATCCTGATACACTGTGAAACCCCATACACACCTGGCAGGATCCTGATCCACTGTGAAAACCCCATACACACCTGGCAGGATCCTGATCCACTGTGAAACCCCATACACACCCGGCAGGATCCTGATACACTGTGAAAACCCCATACACACCTGGCAGGATCCTGATACACTGTGAAACCCCATACACACCTGGCAGGATCCTGAGACACTGTGAAAACCCCATACACACCTGGCAGGATCCTGATACACTGTGAAACCCCATACACACCCGGCAGGATCCTGATACACTGTGAAAACCCCAGACATACCCGGCAGGATACTGATCCACTGTGAAACCCCATACACACCTGGCAGGATCCTGATACACTGTGAAAACCCCATACACACCTGGCAGGATCCTGATACACTGTGAAAACCCCATACACACCCGGCAGGATACTGATCCACTGTGAAACCCCATACACACCCGGCAGGATACTGATCCACTGTGAAACCCCCGTACACACCTGGCAGGATCCTGATCCACTATGAAAACCCCATACACACCTGGCAGATCCTGATCCACTGTGAAAACCCCATACACACCTGGCATGATCCTGATACACTGTGAAAACCCCATACACACCTGGCAGGATCCTGATCCACTGTGAAATCCCCATAAACACCTGGCAGGATCCTGATACACTGTGAAAACCCCATACACACCTGGCAGGATCTTGATCCATTGTGAAAACCCCATACACACCCGGCAGGATCCTGATACACTGTGAAAACCCATACACACCTGGCAGGATCCTGATCCACTGTGAAAACCCCATACACACCTGGCAGGATCCTGATACACTGTGAAAACCCCATACACACCCGGCAGGATACTGATCCACTGTGAAACCCCATACACACCTGGCAGGATCCTGATCCACTGTGAAACCCCCATACACACCTGGCAGAATCCTGATACACTGTGAAACCCCATACACACCTGGCAGGATCCTGATACACTGTGAAAGCCCCATACACACCTGGCAGGATCCTGATAAACTGTGAAACCCCATACACACCTGGCAGGTTCCTGATACACTGTGAAAACCCATACACACCTGGCTGGATCCTGATCCACTGTGAAACCCCCATACACACCTGGCAGGATCCTGATCCACTGTGAAAACCCCATAAACACCTGGCAGATCCTGATACACTGTGCAAACCCCATACACACCTGGCAGGATCCTGATCCACTGTGAAACCACCGACACAACTGGCAGATTATGTTACACTGTGAAACCCCCATACAGGCCTGGCCGGATCCTGATACACTGTGGAAACCCCATACACATCTGGCAGGATCCTGATACACTGGGAAACCCCCATACACACCTGGAAGGATCCTGATACACTGTGAAAACCCCATTCACACCTGGCAGGATCCTGATGCACTGTGAAACCCCCATACACATCTGGCAGGATCCTGAGACACTGTGAAAACCTCATACACACCCGGCAGGATCCTGATACACTGTGAAATCCCATACACACCTGGCAGGATCCTGATACATTGTGAAAACCCCACACACACCTGGCAGGATCCTGACACACTGTGAAACCCCATACACACCTGGCAGGATCCTGATACACTGAGAACACCCCGTACACAACCGGCAGGATCCTGATACATTGTGAAAACCCCATATACACCTGGCAGGATCCTGATCCACTGTGAATACCCCATCCACACCTGGCAGATCCTGATCCACTGTGAAAACCCCATACACACCTGGCAGGATCCTGATACACTGTGAAAACCCCTTAAACACCTGGCAGGATCCTGATACACTGTGAAAGCCCCATACACACCTGACAGGATCCTGATCCACTGTGAAATCCCCATAGACACCTGGCAGGATCCTGATCCACTGTGAAACCCCCATACACACTTGGCAGATCCTGATACTCTGTGAAAACCCCAGACACATCTGACAGGTTCCTGATCCACTGTGAAACCCCCATACAAACCTGGCAGATCCTGATACAATGTGAAACCCCCATACACACCTGGCAGATCCTGATACTCTGTGAAAACCCCATACACACCTGGCAGGATCCTGATACTCTGTGAAAACCCCATACACACCTGGCATGATCCTGATCCACTATGAAAACCCCATACACACCTGGCAGATCCTGTTACACTGTGAAACCCCCATACACACCTTGCTGGATCCTGTTACACTGTGAAACACCCATACACACCTGGCAGGATCCTGATACACTGTGAAAACCCGTACACACCTGGCAGGATCCTGATACACTGTGAAAACCCCACAAACACCTGGCAGATCCTGATACACTGTGAAACCCCCTACACAACTGGCAGATCCTGTTATACTGTGAAACCCCCATACAGGCCTGGCCGGTTCCTAATACACTGTGGAAACCCCATACACATCTGGCAGGATCCTGATAAACTGTGAAATCCCCATTCACACCTGGCAGGATCCTGATGCACTGCGAAACCCCGTTCACATTTGGCAGGGTCCTGATACACTGTGAAACCCCCAAACACATCTGGCAGGATCCTGATCCACTGGGAAAACCCCATACACACCTGGAAGGATCCTGATCCGCTGTGAAAACCCTATTCACACCTGGCAGGATCCTGATGCACTGTGAAACCCCGTTCACATTTGGCAGGATCCTGATAAACTGTGAAACCCCATACTCACCTGGCAGGATCCTGATACACTGTGAAAACCCCATACACACCTGGCAGGATCCTGATACACTGTGAAAACCCCATACACACCTGGCAGGATCCTGATTCACTATGAAACCCCCATACACACCTGGCAGGATCCTGATAAACTGTGAAACCCCCATCCACACCTGGCAGGATCCTGATCCACTGTGAAACCCCCATCCACACCTGGCAGGATCCTGATAAACTATGAAACCCCTATACACACCTGGCAGGATCCTGATAAACTGTGAAAATCCCATACACACCTGGCAGGATCCTGATAAACTATGAAACCCCCATACACACCTGGCAGGATCCTGAGAAACTGTGAAAATCCCATACACACCTGGCAGGATCCTGATACACTGTGAAAACCCCATACAAACCTGGCAGGATCCTGATAAACTGTGAAACCGCCATACACACCTGGCAGAACCTGATACACTGTGAAAGCCCCATTCACACCTGGCAGGAACCTGATGCACTGTGAAACCCCGTTCACATTTGGCAGGATCCTGATACACTGTAAAACCCCATACTCACCTGGCAGGATCCTGTTACACTGTGTAAACCCCATACACACCTGGCAGGGTCCTGATACACTGTGAAAACCCCATACACACCTGGCAGGATCCTGATACACTTTGAAAACCCCATACACTCCTGGCAGGACCCTGATTCACTATGAAACCCCAATACACACCTGGCAGGATCCTGATAAACTGTGAAATTCCCATACACATCTGGCAGGATCCTGATACACTGTGAAAACCCCATACACACCTGGCAGGGTCCTGATACACTGTGAAAACCCCAGACACACCTGGCAGGATCCTGATACACTGTGTGAACCCCATACACACCTGGCAGGGTCCTGATACACTGTGAAAACCCCATACACACCTGGCAGGATCCTGATACACTTTGAAAACCCCATACACTCCTGGCAGGATCCTGATAAACTGTGAAACCCCCATCCACACCTGGCAGGATCCTGATAAACTATGAAACCCCCATACACACCTGGCAGGATCCTGATAAACTGTGAAACCCCCATCCACACCTGGCAGGATCCTGATAAACTATGAAACCCCCATACACACCTGGCAGGATGCTTAGAAACTGTGAAAATCCCATACACACCTGGCAGGATCCTGATACACTGTGAAACCCCGTTCACATTTGGCAGGATCCTGATAAACTGTGAAACCCCATACTCACCTGGCAGGATCCTGATACACTGTGAAAACCCCATACACACCTGGCAGGATCCTGATACACTGTGAAAACCCCATACACACCTGGCAGGATCCTGATTCACTATGAAACCCCCATACACACCTGGCAGGATCCTGATAAACTGTGAAACCCCCATCCACACCTGGCAGGATCCTGATCCACTGTGAAACCCCCATCCACACCTGGCAGGATCCTGATAAACTATGAAACCCCCATACACACCTGGCAGGATCCTGATAAACTGTGAAAATCCCATACACACCTGGCAGGATCCTGATAAACTATGAAACCCCCATACACACCTGGCAGGATCCTGAGAAACTGTGAAAATCCCATACACACCTGGCAGGATCCTGATACACTGTGAAAACCCCATACAAACCTGGCAGGATCCTGATAAACTGTGAAACTGCCATACACACCTGGCAGAACCTGATACACTGTGAAAGCTCCATTCACACCTGGCAGGATCCTGATGCACTGTGAAACCCCGTTCACATTTGGCAGGATCCTGATACACTGTAAAACCCCATACTCACCTGGCAGGATCCTGTTACACTGTGTAAACCCCATACACACCTGGCAGGGTCCTGATACACTGTGAAAACCCCATACACACCTGGCAGGATCCTGATACACTTTGAACACCCCATACACTCCTGGCAGGACACTGATTCACTATGAAACCCCAATACACACCTGGCAGGATCCTGATAAACTGTGAAAATCCCATACACACCTGGCAGGATCCTGATACACTGTGAAAACCCCATACACACCTGGCAGGGTCCTGATACACTGTGAAAACCCCAGACACACCTGGCAGGATCCTGATACACTGTGTAAACCCCATACACACCTGGCAGGGTCCTGATACACTGTGAAACCCCCATCCACACCTGGCAGGATCCTGATAAACTATGAAACCCCCATACACACCTGGCAGGATCCTGATAAACTGTGAAACCCCCATCCACACCTGGCAGGATCCTGATAAACTATGAAACCCCCATACACACCTGGCAGGATGCTTAGAAACTGTGAAAATCCCATACAGACCTGGCAGGATCCTGATACACTGTGAAACCCCCTTACACACCTGGCAGGATCCTGATAAACTGTGAAACCCCCATACACAACTGGCAGGATTCTGATAAACTGTGAAACCCCATACACATCTGGCAGGATCTGGATAGACTGTGAAACCCCATTCACACCTGGCAGGATCCTGATAAACTGTGAAACCCCCATACACACCTGGCAGGATTCTGATAAACTGTGAAACCCCCATACACATCTGGCAGGATCTGGATAGACTGTGAAACCCCATTCACACCTGGCAGGATCCTGATAAACTGTGAAACCCCCATACACACCTGGCAGGATCCTGATAAACTGTGAAACCCCCATAGACACCTGACAGGATTCTGATACACTGTGAAAACCCCATTCACACCTGGCATGATCCTGATAAACTATGAAACCCCCATACACACCTGGCAGGATCCTGATAAAATTTGAAACCCCATACTCATCTTTCAGGATCCTGATACACTGTGAAAACCCCAGACACACCTGGCAGGATCCTGATCCACCGTGAAAACCCCATACACACCTGGCAGGATCCTGATAAACTATGAAACTGCCATACACACCTGGCAGATCCTGATACACTGTGAAAACCCCATTCACACCTGGCAGGATCCTGATGCACTGTGAAACCCCGTTCACATTTGGCAGGATCCTGATACACTGTGAAACCCCATACTCACCTGGCAGGATCCTGTTACACTGTGTAAACCCCATACACACCTGGCAGGGTCATGATACACTGTGAAAACCCCATACACATCTGGCAGGATCCTGATACACTGTGAAAACCCCATACACACCTGGCAGGATCCTGATTCACTATGAAACCCCCATACACACCTGGCAGGGTCATGATACACTGTGAAAACCCCATACACATCTGGCAGGATCCTGATACACTGTGAAAACCCCATACACACCTGGCAGGATCCTGATTCACTATGAAACCCCCATACACACCTGGCAGGGTCATGATACACTGTGAAAACCCCATACACACCTGGCAGCATCCTGATACACTGTGAAAACCCCATATACACCTGGAAGGATCCTGATAAACTGTGAAACCCCCAAACACAACTGGCAGGATCCTGATAAACTGTGAAACCCCATACACATCTGGCAGGATCCTGATAGACTGTGACATCCTACTCACACCTGGCAGGATCCTGATAAACTGTGAAAACCCCAAGCACACCTGGCAGGATTCTGATAAACTGTGAAACCCACATACACACCTGGCAGGATCCTGATAAACTGTGAAAATCCCATACACACCTGGCAGGATCCTGATCCACTGTGAAACCCCCATCCACACCTGGCAGGATCCTGATAAACTATGAAACCCCCATGCACACCTGGCAGGATCCTGAGAAACTGTGAAAATCCCATACACACCAGGCAGGATCCTGATAAACTGTGAAACCCCCAAACACAACTGGCAGGATCCTGATAAACTGTGAAACCACATACACATCTGGCAGGATCCTGATAGACTGTGACATCCTACTCACACCTGGCAGGATCCTGATAAACTGTGAAACCCCCAAGCACACCTGGCAGGATTCTGATAAACTGTGAAACCCACATAGACACCTGGCAGGATCCTGATAAACTGTGAAAATCCCATACACACCTGGCAGGATCCTGATCCACTGTGAAACCCCCATCCACACCTGGCAGGATCCTGATAAACTATGAAACCCCCATGCACACCTGGCAGGATCCTGAGAAACTGTGAAAATCCCATACACTCCTGGCAGGATCCTGATACACTGTGAAAACCCCATACACACCTGGCAGGATCCTGATAAACTGTGAAACCCCCATACACAACTGGCAGGATTCTGATAAACTGTGAAATCCCATACACATCTGGCAGGATCTGGATAGACTGTGAAACCCCATTCACACCTGGCAGGATCGTGATAAACTGTGAAACCCCCATACACACCTGGCAGGATTCTGATACACTGTGAAACCCCCATACACACCAGGCAGGATCCTGATGAACTGTGAAACTCCCATAGACACCTGACAGGATCCTGATACACTGTGAAAACCCCATACACACCTGGCATGATCCTGATAAACTATGAAACCCCCATACACACCTGGCAGGATCCTGATAAACTTTGAAACCCCATACTCATCTGGCAGTATATTGATACACTGTGAAAACCCCATACACACCTGGCAGGATCCTGATCCACCGTGAAAACCCCATACACACCTGGCAGGATCCTGATAAACTATGAAACCGCCATACACACCTGGCAGATCCTGATACACTGTGAAAACCCCATTCACACCTGACAGGATCCTGATCCACTGTGAAAACCCCTTCCACACCTGGCAGGATCCTGATAATCTATGAAACCCCCATAAACACCTGGCAGGATCCTGATAAACTGTGAAACCCCCATACACACCAGGCAGGATCCTGATAAACTATGAAACCGCCATACACACCTGGCAGGATCCTGATACACTGTGAAAACCCCATACACACCTGGCAGGATCCTGATAAACTATGAAACCCACATACACACCTGGCAGGATCCTGATAAACTGTGAAACCCCCATACACACCTGGCAGGATCCTGATAAACTGTGAAAATCCCATACACACCTGGCAGATTCCTGATATACTGTGAAAACCCCATACACACCTGGCAGTATCCTGATAAACTGTGAAACCCCCATACACATCTGGCAGGATCCTGACATACAGTGAAAACCCCATACACACCTGGCAGGATCCTGATAAACTGTGAAACCGCCATACACACCTGGCAGGATCCTGATAAACTATGAAACACCCATACACACCTGGCAGGATCCTGATACACTGTGAAAACCCCATACACACCTGGCAGGATCCTGATAAACTGTGAAACCCCCATACACACCTGGCAGGATCCTGATAAACTGTGAAACCCCATACACATCTGGCGGGATCCTGATAGACTGTGAAACCCCATTGACACCAGGCAGGATCCTGATACACTGTGAAACCCCCATACACACCTGGCAGGATCCTGATACACTGTGAAACCCCCATACACACCTGGCAGGATACTGATTAACTGTGAAACCCCATACACATCTGGCAGGATCCTGATACACTGTGAAAACCCCCAAAACACCTGGCAGTGTCCTGATCCACTGTGAAACCCCCATACACACCTGGCAGGATCCTGATAAACTATGAAACCCCCATACACACCTGGCAGGATGCTGATAAACTGTGAAACCCCCATCCAAACCAGGCAGGATCCTGATACACTGTGAAAACCCCATACACACCTGGCAGGATCCTGATGCACTGTTAAAACCCCATACACTCCTGGCAGGATCCTGATGCACTGTGAAAACCCCATACACACCTGGCAGGATCCTGATACACTGTGATAACCCCATACACACCTGGCAGGATCCTGATCCACTGTGAAAACCCCATACACACCTGGCAGGATCCTGATGCACTGTGAAACCCCCATACACACCTGGCAGGATCCTGATAAACTATGAAACCCCCATACACACCTGGCAGGATGCTGATAAACTGTGAAACCCCCATCCAAACCAGGCAGGGTCCTGATACACTGTGAAAACCCCATAGACACCTGGCAGGATCCTGATGCACTGTGAAAACCCCATACACACCTGGCAGGATCCTGATGCACTGTTAAAACCCCATACACTCCTGGCAGGATACTGATAAACTGTGAACCCCCATACACACCTGGCAGGATCCTGATGCACTGTGAAAACCCCATACACACCTGGCAGGATCCTGATACACTGTGATAACCCCATACACACCTGGCAGGATCCTGATGCACTCTGAAAACCCCATACACACTTGGCAGGATCCTGATCCACTGTGAAAACCCCATACACACCTGGCAGGATCCTGATAATCTATGAAACCCCCATACACACCTGGCAGGATCCTGATAAACTGTGAATCCCCCATACATACCAGGCAGGATCCTGATACACTGTGAAAACCCCATAGACACCTGACAGGATCCTGATACACTGTGAAAACCCCCATACATACCTGGCAGGATCCTGATACACAGTGAAACCCCATTCACATCTGGCGGGATCCTGATACACTGTGAAACCCCATACACACCTAGCAGGATACTGATGCACTGTGAAAACCCCATACACACCTGGCAGGGTCCTGATACACTGTGAAAACCCCATTCACACCTGGCAGGATCCTGATACACTGTGAAAACCCCATACACACCTGGCAGGATCCAGATACACTGTGAAACCCCCATACACATCTGGCAGGATCCTGATTCACTGTGAAACCCCCATACACACCTGGCAGGATCCTTATAAACTATGAAACCCCCATACACACCTGGCAGGATCCTGATCCACTGTGAAACTCCCATCCACACCTCGCAGGATCCTGATAAACTATGAAACCCCCATACACACCTGGCAGGATCCTGATAAACTGTGATAATCCCATACACACCTGGCAGGATCGTGATACACTGTGAAAACCCCATACACACCTGGCAGGATCCTGATAAACTGTGAAACCCCCATACACACCTGGCAGGATCCTGATAAACTGTGAAAAACCCATACACACCTGGCAGGATCCTGATAAACTATGAAACCCCCATACACACCTGGCAGGATCCTGATAAACTGTGAAACCCCATACACATCTGGCAGGATCCTGATACACTGTGAAAACCCCATGCACACCTGGCAGGATCCTGATCCACTGTGAAACCCCCATAAACACCAGGCAAGATCCTGATAAACTATGAAACCCCCATACACACCTGGCAGGATCCTGATAAACTGTGCAACCCCCATAGACACCTGACAGGATCCTGATACACTGTGAAAACCCCATTCACACCTGGCAGGATCCTGATCCACTGTGAAACCCCCATACACACCTGGAAGGATCCTGATACACTGTGAAACCCCATACACACTTGGCAGGATCCTGATATATTTTGAAAACCCCATACACACCTGGCAGGATCCTGATAAACTGTGCAGCCCCCATAGACACCTGACAGGATCCTGATACACTGTGAAAACCGCATACACACCTGGCAGGATCCTGATAATCTGTGAAAACCCCATACACAACTGGCAGGATCCTGATAATCTATGAAACCCCCATCCACACCTGGCAGGATCCTGATAAACTGTGCAACCCCCATAGACACCTGACAGGATCCTGATACACTGTGAAAACCCCATTCACACCTGGCAGGATCCTGATCCACTGTGAAACCCCCATACACACCTGGAAGGATCCTGATACACTGTGAAACCCCAAACACACCTGGCAGGATCCTGATATATTTTGAAAACCCCATACACACCTGGCAGGATCCTGATACACTGTGAAAACACCATACACACCTGGCAGGATCCTGATGCACTGTGAAAACCGCATACACACCTGGCAGGATCCTGATAATCTGTGAAAACCCCATACACAACTGGCAGGATCCTGATAATCTATGAAACCCCCATCCACACCTGGCAGGATCCTGATAAACTGTGAAACCCCCAAACACACCAGGCAGTATCCTGATACACTGTGAAAATCCCATACACACCTGGCAGGATACTGATGCACTGTGAAAACCCCATACACACCTGGCAGGATCCTGATATATTGTGAAAACCCCATACACACCTGGCCGGGTCCTGATGCACTGTGAAAACCCCATACACACCTGGCAGGATCCTGATCCGCTGTGAAAACCCCTTCCACACCTGGCAGGATCCTGATAATCTATGAAACCCCCATAAACACCTGGCAGGATCCTGATAAACTGTGAAAACCCCATACACACCAGGCAGGATCCTGATACACTGTAAAACCGCCATAGACACCTGACAGGATCCTGATACACAGTGAAAACCCCATACATACCTGGCAGGATCCTGATACACTGTGAAACCCCATACACACCTGGCAGGTTCCTGATCCACTGTGTAAACCCCACACACACCTAGCAGGATCCTGATGCACTGTGCAACCCCCATCCACACCTGGCAGGATCCTGATAAACTGTGAAACCGCCATACACACCTGGCAGGATCCTGATAAACTGTGAAACCCCATACACATCTGGCGGGATCCTGATAGACTGTGAAACCCCATTCACACCTGGCAGGATCCTGATAAACTGTGAAACCCTATACAAATCTGGCAGGAGCCTGATACACTGTGAAAACCCCAAACACACCTGGCAGGATCCTGATCCACTGTGAAAACCCCATACACACCTGGCAGGATCCTGATTAACTATGAATCCCCCAGACACACCTGGCAGGATCCTGATACACTGTGAAAACCCCATACACACCTGGCAGGATCCTGATAATCCGTGATACCCCCATACACACCTGGCAGGATCCTGATACACTGTGAAAACCCCATACACAACTGGCAGGATCCTGATGCACTGTTCAAACCCCATACACACCTGGCAGGATCCTGATAAACTGTGAAACCCCCATCCAAACCAGGCAGGATCCTGATACACTGTGAAAACCCCATACACACCTGGCAGGATCCTGATGCACTGTGAAAACCCCATACACGCCTGGCAGGATCCTGATGCACTGTGAAAACCCCATACACACCTGGCAGGATCCTGATACACTGTGATAACCCCATATAAACCTGGCAGGATCCTGATGCACTCTGAAAACCCCATACACACTTGGCAGGATCCTGATCCACTGTGAAAACCCCATACACATCTGGCAGGATCCTGATAATCTATGAAACCGCCATAGACACCTGACAGCATCCTGATACACAGTGAAAACCCCATACATACCTGGCAGGATCCTGATACACAGTGAAACCCCATTCACAACTGGCGGGATCCTGATATACTGTGAAACCCCATACACACCTGGCAGGATCCTGATACACTGTGAAAACCCCATACACACCTGTCAGGATCCTGATACACTGTGAAACCCCCATACACATCTGGCAGGATCCTGATTCACTATGAAACCCCCAAACACACCTGGCCGGATCCTGATAAACTATGAAACCCCCATGCACACCTGGCAGGATCCTGATAAACTGTGAAAATCCTATACACACCTGGCAGGATCGTGATACACTGTGAAAAGCCCATATACACCTGGCAGGATCCTGATAAACTGTGAAACCCCCATACACACCTGGCAGGATCCTGATAAACTGTGAAACACCCATACACACCTGGCAGGATCCTGATCCACTGTGAAATCCCCATACACATCTGGCAGGATCCTGATACACTGTGAAAACCCCATACACAACTGGCAGGATCCTGATGCACTGTTAAAACCCCATACACACCTGGCAGGATCCTGATAAACTGTGAAACCCCCATACACACCTGGCAGGATCCTGATGCACTGTGAAAACCCATACACACCTGGCAGGATCCTGATACACTGTGATAACCCCATATAAACCTGGCAGGATCCTGATGCACTCTGAAAACCCCATACACACTTGGCAGGATCCTGATCCACTGTGAAAACCCCATACACATCTGGCAGGATCCTGATAATCTATGAAACCCCCATACACACCTGGCAGGATCCTGATACACAGTGAATCCCCCATACACATCTGGCGGGATCCTGATACACTTTGAAACCCCATACACACCTGGCAGGATACTGATGCACTGTGAAAACCCAATACACACCTGCCAGGGTCCTGATACACTGTGAAAACCCCATTCACACCTGGCAGGATCCTGATACACTGTGAAACCCCCATACACATCTGGCAGGATCCTGATTCACTATGAAACTCCCATACACACCTGGCAGGATCCTGATAAACTATGAAACCCCCATACACACCTGGCTGGATCCTGATCCACTGTGAAAATCCCATACACACCTGGCAGGATCGTGATACACTGTGAAAACCCCATACACACCTGGCAGGATCCTGATAAACTATGAAACCCCCATACACACCTGGCAGGAACCTGATGCACTGTGAAAACCCCATACACACCTGGCAGGATCCTGATCCACTGTGAAAACCCCTTCCACACCTGGCAGGATCCTGATAATCTATGAAACCCCCATAAACACCTGGCAGGATCCTGATAAACTGTGAAACCCCCATACACACCAGGCAGGATCCTGATACACTGTAAAACCGCCATAGACACCTGACAGGATCCTGATACACAGTGAAAACCCCATACATACCTGGCAGGATCCTGATAAACTGTGAAACCCCCATACACACCAGGCAGGATCCTGATACACTGTAAAACCGCCATAGACACCTGACAGGATCCTGATACACAGTGAAACCCCCGTACACACCTGGCAGTGTCCTGATACACTGTGAAAAACCTATTCACACCTGGCAGGATCCTGATACACTGTGAAAACCCCATACACACCTGTCAGGATCCTGATACACTGTGAAACCCCCATACACATCTGGCAGGATCCTGATACACTGTGAAACCCCCATACACATCTGGCAGGATCCTGATTCACTATGAAACCCCCATACACACCTGGCAGGATCCTGATAAACTATGAAACCCCCATACACACCTGGCAGGATCCTGATAAACTGTGAAAAGCCCATATACACCTGGCAGGATCCTGATAAACTGTGAAAACCCCATACACAACTGGCAGGATCCTGATAAACTGTGAAACCCCCATACACACCTGGCAGGATCCTGATTCACTATGAAACCCCCATACACACCTGGCAGGATCCTGATATACTGTGAAAATCCCATACACACCTGGCAGGATCGTGATACACCGTGAAAAGCCCATATACACCTGGCAGGATCCTGATAAACTGTGAAACCCACATACACACCAGGCAGGATCCTGATAAACTGTGAAACACCCATACACACCTGGCAGGATCCTGATAAACTGTGAAACCCACATACACACCTGGCAGGATCCTGATAAACTATGAAACCCCCATACACACCTGGCAGGATCCTGATAAATTGTGAAAATCCTGTACACACCTGGCATGATCCTGTTACACTGTGAAAACCCCATACACACCTGGCAGGATCATGATAAACTGTGAAACCCCCATACACACCTGGCAGGATCCTGATAAACTGTGAAACCCCATACACATCTGGCGGGATCCTGATAGACTGTGAAACCCCATTCACACCTGGCAGGATCCTGATAAACTGTGAAACCCCCATGGACACCTGACAGGATCCTGATAGACTGTAAAAAATCCATACACATCTGGCAGGATCCTGATAAACTGTGAAACCCCATACACACCTGGCAGGATCCTGATAAACTGTGAAACCCACATACACACCTGGCAGGATCCTGATAAACTATGAAACCCCCATACACACCTGGCAGGATCCTGATAAACTGTGAAACCCACATACACACCTGGCAGGATCCTGATAAACTATGAAACCCCCATACACACCTGGCAGGATCCTGATAAATTGTGAAAATCCTGTACACACCTGGCATGATCCTGTTACACTGTGAAAACCCCATACACGCCTGGCAGGATCCTGATAAACTGTAAAACCCCCATACACACCTGGCAGGATCCTGATAAACTGTGATACCCCATACACATCTGGCGGGATCCTGAGAGACTGTGAAACCCCATTCACACCTGGCAGGATCCTGATAAACTGTGAAACCCCCATGGACACCTGACAGGATCCTGATAGACTGTAAAAAATCCATACACATCTGGCAGGATCCTGATAAACTGTGAAACCCCATACAAATCTGGCAGGATCCTGATACACTGTGAAAACCCCAAACACACCTGGCAGGATCCTGATCCACTGTGAAACCCCCATACACACCTGGCAGGATCCTGATCCACTGTGAAAACCCCATACACACCTGGCAGGACCCTGATAATCTACGAAACCCCCATACACACCTAGCAGGATCCTGATGCATTGTGAAAACCCCAGACACACCTGGCAGGATCCTGATGCACTGCGAAAACCCCAGAAACACCTGGCAGGATCCTGATCCACTGTGAAAACCCCATTCACACCTGGCAGGATCCTGATCCACTATGAAAACCCCATACACACCTGGCAGGATCCTGATAAACTGTGAAAATCCCATACACACCTGGCAGGATCCTGATCCACTGTGAAACGCCCATACACACCTGGCAGGATGCTGATAAACTGTGAAAATCCCATGGACACCTGGCAGGATCCTGATAAACTGTGAAAATCCCATACACACCTGGCAGGATCCCTGATACACTGTGAAACCCCCATACACACCGAGCAGGATCCTGATGCACTGTGAAAACCCCAGATACTCCTGGCAGGAACCTGATGCACTGTGAAAGCTCCATACACACCTGGCAGGATCCTGATCCACTGTGAAAACCCCATACACACCTGGCAGGATCCTGATAATCTATGAAACCCCCTTACACACCTGGCAGGATCCTGATAAACTGTGAAAACCCCATACACACCTGGCAGGATCCTGATACACTGTGAAAAACCCATACACACCTGGCAGGATCCTGATCCACTGTGAAAACCCCATACACACCTGGCAGGATCCTGATGCACTGTGAAAAACCCATACACACCTGGCAGGATCCTGATCCACTGTGAAAACCCCATACACACCTGGCAGGATCCTGATAATCTATGAAACCCCCATACACACCTGGCAGGATCCTGATACACTGTGAAAACCCCATACACAACTGGCAGGATCCTGATGCACTGTTAAAACCCCATACACACCTGGCAGGATCCTGATAAACTGTGAAACCCTCATACAAACCAGGCAGGATCCTGATACACTGTGAAAACCCCACACACACCTGGCAGGATCCTGATGCACTGTGAAAACCCCATACACACCTGGCAGGATCCTGATACACTGTGATAACCCCATATAAACCTGGCAGCATCCTGATGCACTCTGAAAACCCCATACACACTTGGCAGGATCCTGATCGACTGTGAAAACCCCATACACATCTGGCAGGATCCTGATAATCTATGAAACCCCCTTACACACCTGGCAGGATCCTGATAAACTGTGAATCCCCCATACACACCTGGCAGGATCCTGATACACAGTGAAACCCCATTCACATCTGGCGGGATCCTGATACACTTTGAAACCCCATACACACCTGGCAGGTTCCTGATACACTGTGTAAACCCCATACACACCTAGCAGGATACTGATGCACTGTGAAAACCCAATACACACCTGCCAGGGTCCTGATACATTGTGAAAACCCCATACACACCTGGCAGGATCCTGATACACTGTGAAACCCCCATACACATCTGGCAGGATCCTGATTCACTATGAAACTCCCATACACACCTGGCAGGATCCTGATAAACTATGAAACCCCCATACACACCTGGCTGGATCCTGATCCACTGTGAAAATCCCATACACACCTGGCAGGATCGTGATACACTGTGAAAACCCCATACACACCTGGCAGGATCCTGATAAACTATGAAACCCCCATACACACCTGGCAGGAACCTGATAAACTGTGAAACCCCATACACATCTGGCAGGATCCTGATACACTGTGAAAACCCCATACACACCTGGCAGGAACCTGATCCACTGTGAAACCCCCATAAATACCTGGCAGGATCCTGATAAACTATGAAACCCCCATACACACCTGGCAGGATCCTGATAAACTGTGCAACCCCCATAGACACCTGACAGGATCCTGATGCACTGTGAAAACCCCACACATACCCGGCAGGTTCTTGATACACAGTCGAACCCCATTCACACCTGGCAGGATCCTGATCCACTGTGAAAACCCCATACACACCTGGAAGGATCCTGATACACTGTGAAACCCCATACACACTTGGCAGGATCCTGATACACTGTGAAACCCCAAACACACCTGGCAGGGTCCTGATACACTGTGAAAACCCCATACACACCTGGCAGGATCCTGATGCAATGTGAAAACCCCATACACACCTGGCAGGAACCTGATCCACTGTGAAAACCCCATACACACCTGGCAGGATCCTGATGCAAGGTGAAAACCCCATACACACCTGGCAGGATCCTGATCCACTGTGAAAACCCCATAAACACCTGGCAGGATCCTGATAATCTATGAAACCCCCATACACACCTGGCGGGATCCTGATAAACTGTGAAACCCGCAAACACACCAGGCAGTATCCTGATAGACTGTGAAAACCCCATACACACCTGGCAGGATACTGATAATCTATGAAACCCCCATAAACACCTGGCAGGATCCTGATAAACTGTGAAACCCCCATACACACCAGGCAGGATCCTGATACACTGTAAAACCCCCAAAGACACCTGACAGGATACTGATACACAGTGAAAACCCCATACATACCTGGCAGGATCCTGAAACACAGTGAAACCCCATTCACAACTGGCGGGATCCTGATACACTGTGAAACCCCATACACACCTGGCAGGTTCCTGATCCACTGTGTAAACCCCATACACACCTAGCAGGATCCTGATGCACTGTGAAAACCCCATACACACCTGGCAGTGTCCTGATACACTGTGAAAATCCCATTCACACCTGGCAGTATCCTGATACACTGTGAAACCCCCATACACATCTGGCAGGATCCTGATTCACTATGAAACCCCCATACACACCTGGCAGGATCCTGAGAAACTATGAAACCCCCATACACACCTGGCAGGATCCTGATCCACTGTGAAACCCCCATCCACACCTCGCAGGATCCTGATAAACTATGAAACCCCCATACATACCTGGCAGGATCCTGATACACAGTGAAACCCCAAACACACCTGGAAGGATCCTGATACACTGTGAAACCCCAAACACACCTGGCAGGATCCTGATCCACTGTGAAAACCCCATACACACCTGGCTGGATCCTGATAATCTATGAAAACCCCATGCACACCTGGCAGGATCCTGATCAACTGTGAAAACCCCCATACACACCTGGCATGATCCTGATGCACTGTGAAAACCCCATACACTCCTGGCAGGATCCTGATGCACTGTGAAAACCCCATACACACCAGGCAGGATCCTGATCCACTGTGAAAACCCCATACACACCTGGCAGGACCCTGATAATCTACGAAACCCCCATACACACCTAGCAGGATCCTGATGCATTGTGAAAACCCCAGACACACCTGGCAGGATCCTGATGCACTGTGAAAACCCCAGAAACACCTGGCAGGATCCTGATCCACTGTGAAAACCCCATTCACACCTGGCAGGATCCTGATCCACTATGAAAACCCCATACACACCTGGCAGGATCCTGATACACTGTGAAAGACCCATACACACCTTGCAGGATCCTGATAAACTATGAAACCCCCATACACACCTGGCAGGATCCTGATAAACTGTGAAAATCCCATACACACCTGGCAGGATCCTGATCCACTGTGAAACCCCCATCTACACCTGGCAGGATCCTGATAAACTATGAAACCCCCATACACACCTGGCAGGATGCTGATAAACTGTGAAAATCCCATACACACCTGGCAGGATCGTGATACACTGTGAAAACACCATACACAACTGGCAGGAACTGGATAAACTGTGAAACCCCCAAACACACCTGGCAGGATCCTGATATACTGTGAAAACCCCATACACACCGGGCAGGATCCTGATAAACTGTGAAAACCCCATACACACCGGGCAGGATCCTGATAAACTATGAAACCCACATACACACCTGGCAGGATGCTGATAAATTGTGAAAATCCCATACACACCTGGCAGGATCCTGATACACTGTGAAAACCCCATACACAACTGGCAGGATCCTGATAAACTGTGAAAACCCCATACACACCAGGCAGGATCCTGATAAACTGTGAAACCCCCATAGACACCTGACAGGATCCTGATAGACTGTGAAAACCCCATACATAACTGGCAGATTCCTGATACACAGTAAAGCCCCATTCACATCAGGCGGGATCCTGATCCACTGTGAAACCCCATACACACCTGGCAGGATCCTGATACACTGTGAAACCCCCATACACACCTGGAAGGATCCTGATACACTGTGAAACGCCATACACACCTGGCAGGATCCTGATAAACTGTGAAAACCCCATACACACCTAGCAGGATCCTGATGCACTGTGAAAACCCCAGATACTCCTGGCAGGAACCTGATGCACTGTGAAAGCTCCATACACACCTGGCAGGATCCTGATCCACTGTGAAAACCCCATACACACCTGGCAGGATCCTGATAATCTATGAAACCCCCTTACACACCTGGCAGGATCCTGATAAACTGTGAAAACCCCATAGGCAACAGGCAGGATCCTGATACACTGTGAAAACCCCATACACACCTGACAGGATCCTGATGCACTGTGAAAAACCCATACACACCTGGCAGGATCCTGATCCACTGTGAAAACCCCAGACTCACCTGGCAGGATCCTGATGCACTGTGAAAACCCCAGAAACACCTGGCAGGATCCTGATCCACTGTGAAAACCCCATTCACACCTGGCAGGATCCTGATACACTGTGAAAGACCCATACACACCTGGCAGGATCCTGATAAACTATGAAACCCCCATACACACCTGGCAGGATCCTGATAAACTGTGAAAATCCCATACACACCTGGCAGGATCCTGATCCACTGTGAAACCCCCATCCACACCTGGCAGGATCCTGATAAACTATGAAACCCCCATACACACCTGGCAGGATGCTGATAAACTGTGAAAATGCCATACACGCCTGGCAGGATCGTGATACACTGTGAAAACACCATACACAACTGGCAGGAACTGGATAAACTGTGAAACCCCCAAACACACCTGGCAGGATCCTGATATACTGTGAAAACCCCATACACACCGGGCAGGATCCTGATAAACTGTGAAAACCCCATACACACCGGGCAGGATCCTGATAAACTGTGAAAACCCCATGCACACCGGGCAGGATCCTGATAAACTATGAAACCCCCATACACACCTGGCAGGATGCTGATAAATTGTGAAAATCCCAGACACACCTGGCAGGATCCTGATACACTGTGAAAACCCCATACACAACTGGCAGGATCCTGATAAACTGTGAAACCCCCATACACACCAGGCAGGATCCTGATAAACTGTGAAACCCCCATAGACACCTGACAGGATCCTGATAGACTGTGAAACCCCATACATAACTGGCAGATTCCTGATACACAGTAAAGCCCCATTCACATCAGGCGGGATCCTGATCCACTGTGAAACCCCATACACACCTGGCAGGATCCTGATACACTGTGAAACCCCCATACACACCTGGAAGGATCCTGATACACTGTGAAACGCCATACACACCTGGCAGGATCCTGATAAACTGTGAAAACCCCATACACACCTAGCAGGATCCTGATGCACTGTGAAAACCCCAGATACTCCTGGCAGGAACCTGATGCACTGTGAAAGCTCCATACACACCTGGCAGGATCCTGATCCACTGTGAAAACCCCATACACACCTGGCAGGATCCTGATAATCTATGAAACCCCCTTACACACCTGGCAGGATCCTGATAAACTGTGAAAACCCCATAGGCAACAGGCAGGATCCTGATACACTGTGAAAACCCCATACACACCTGACAGGATCCTGATGCACTGTGAAAAACCCATACACACCTGGCAGGATCCTGATCCACTGTGAAAACCCCAGACTCACCTGGCAGGATCCTGATGCACTGTGAAAACCCCAGAAACACCTGGCAGGATCCTGATCCACTGTGAAAACCCCATTCACACCTGGCAGGATCCTGATACACTGTGAAAGACCCATACACACCTGGCAGGATCCTGATAAACTATGAAACCCCCATACACACCTGGCAGGATCCTGATAAACTGTGAAAATCCCATACACACCTGGCAGGATCCTGATCCACTGTGAAACCCCCATCCACACCTGGCAGGATCCTGATAAACTATGAAACCCCCATACACACCTGGCAGGATGCTGATAAACTGTGAAAATGCCATACACGCCTGGCAGGATCGTGATACACTGTGAAAACACCATACACAACTGGCAGGAACTGGATAAACTGTGAAACCCCCAAACACACCTGGCAGGATCCTGATATACTGTGAAAACCCCATACACACCGGGCAGGATCCTGATAAACTGTGAAAACCCCATACACACCGGGCAGGATCCTGATAAACTGTGAAAACCCCATGCACACCGGGCAGGATCCTGATAAACTATGAAACCCCCATACACACCTGGCAGGATGCTGATAAATTGTGAAAATCCCAGACACACCTGGCAGGATCCTGATACACTGTGAAAACCCCATACACAACTGGCAGGATCCTGATAAACTGTGAAACCCCCATACACACCAGGCAGGATCCTGATAAACTGTGAAACCCCCATAGACACCTGACAGGATCCTGATAGACTGTGAAACCCCATACATAACTGGCAGATTCCTGATACACAGTAAAGCCCCATTCACATCTGGCGGGATCCTGATCCACTGTGAAACCCCATACACACCTGGCAGGATCCTGATACACTGTGAAACCCCCATACACACCTGGAAGGATCCTGATACACTGTGAAACCCCATACACACCTGGCAGGATCCTGATAAACTGTGAAAACCCCATACACACCTAGCAGGATCCTGATGCACTGTGAAAACCCCAGATACTCCTGGCAGGAACCTGATGCACTGTGAAAGCTCCATACACACCTGGCAGGATCCTGATCCACTGTGAAAACCCCATACACACCTGGCAGGATCCTGATAATCTATGAAACCCCCTTACACACCTGGCAGGATCCTGATAAACTGTGAAAACCCCATAGGCAACAGGCAGGATCCTGATACACTGTGAAAACCCCATACACACCTGGCAGGATCCTGATCCACTGTGAAAACCCCAGACACACCTGGCAGGATCCTGATGCACTGTGAAAACCCCAGAAACACCTGGCAGGATCCTGATACACTGTGAAACCCCCAAACACACCTGGCAGGATCCTGATATACTGTGAAAACCCCATACACACCGGGCAGGATCCTGATAAACTGTGAAAACCCCATACACACCGGGCAGGATCCTGATAAACTGTGAAAACCCCATACACACCGGGCAGGATCCTGATAAACTATGAAACCCCCATACACACCTGACAGGATGCTGATAAATTGTGAAAATCCCATACACACCTGGCAGGATCCTGATACACTGTGAAAACCCCATACACAACTGGCAGGATCCTGATAAACTGTGAAACCCCCATACACACCAGGCAGGATCCTGATAAACTGTGAAACCCCCATAGACACCTGACAGGATCCTGATAGACTGTGAAAACCCCATACATAACTGGCAGATTCCTGATACACAGTAAAGCCCCATTCACATCTGGCGGGATCCTGATCCACTGTGAAACCCCATACACACCTGGCAGGATCCTGATACACTGTGAAACCCCCATACACACCTGGAAGGATCCTGATACACTGTGAAAGCTCCATACACACCTGGCAGGATCCTGATCCACTGTGAAAACCCCATACACACCTGGCAGGATCCTGATAATCTATGAAACCCCCTTACACACCTGGCAGGATCCTGATAAACTGTGAAAACCCCATAGGCAACAGGCAGGATCCTGATACACTGTGAAAACCCCATACACACCTGGCAGGATCCTGATGCACTGTGAAAAACCCATACACACCTGGCAGGATCCTGATCCACTGTGAAAACCCCATACACACCTGGCAGGATCCTGATAATCTATGAAACCCCCATACACACCTGGCAGGATCCTGATAAAATGTGAAACCCCCATACACACCTGGCAGGATCCTGATAAACTGTGAAAACCCCATACACACCTGGCTGGATCCTGATAAACTGTGAAAACCCCATACACACCTGGCAGGATCCTGATAAACTGTGAAACCCACATACACACCTGGCAGGATCCTGATAAACTATGAAACCCCCATACACACCTGGCAGGTTCCTGATCCACTGTGTAAACCCCATACACACCTGACAGGATCCTTTTAAACTATGAAATCCCATACACACCTGGCAGGATCCTGATCCACTGTGGAAACCCACATCCACACCCCGCAGGATCCAGATAAACTATGAAACCCCCATACACACCTGGCAGGATCCTGATAAACTGTGAAAATCCCATGCACACCTGGAAGGATCGTGATACACTGTGAAAACCCAATGCACACCTGGCAGGATCCTGATAAACTGTGAAACCCCCATACACACCTGGCAGGATCCTGATAAACTGTGAAACCCACATACACACCTGGCAGGATCCTGATAAACTATGAAACCCCCATACACACCTGGCAGGATCCTGATCCACTGTGAAACCTCCATCCACACCTCGCAGGATACTGATAAACTATGAAACAACCATACACACCTGGCAGGATCCTGATATACTGTGAAAATCACATGCACACCTGGCAGGATCGTGATACACTGTGAAAACCCCATGCACACCTGGCAGGATCCTGATAAGCTGTGAAAACCCGATACACACCTGGCAGAATCCTGATAAACTGTGAAAACCCCATACACACCTGGCAGGATCCTGATAAACTGTGAAACCCACATCCACACCAGGCAGGATCCTGATAAACTGTGAAACCCCCATTGGCAACTGACAGGATCCTGAAACACTGTGAAAAACCCATACACACCTGGCAGGATCCTGATAAATTATGAAAGCCCCCATACACACCTGGCAGGATGCTGATAAACTGTGAAACCCCATACACATCTGGCAGGATCCTGATACACTGTGAAAACCCCATACACACCTGGCAGGATCCTGATCTACTGTGAAACCCCCATACACACCTGGCAGGATCCTAATAAACTATGAAACCCCCATACACACCTGGCAGGATCCTGATAAACTGTGAAACCCCCATAGACACCTGGCAGGATCCTGATACACAGTGAAACCCCATTCACACCTGGAAGGATCCTGATACACTGTGAAACCCCTATACACAGCTGGAAGGATCCTGGTACACTGTGAAACCCCATACACACCTGGCAGGATCCTGATATATTTTGAAAACCCCACACACACCTGGCAGGATCCTGATCCACTGTGAAACCCCCATCCACACCTGGCAGGATCCTGATAAACTATGAAACCCCCATGCACACATGGTAGGATCCTGATATACTGTGAAAACCCCAGCCACACCTGGCAGGATCCCGATAAACTGTGAAACCCGCATAGATACCTGACAGGATCCTGATACACTGTGAAACCCCATACACACCTGGCAGGATCCTGATACACTGTGAAATCCCATACACACCTGGCAGGATCCAGATAAACTGTGAAACCCCCATACACACCTGGAAGGATCCTGATACTCTGTGAAACCCCATACACACCTGGCAGGATCCTGATAAACTGTGAAAACCACATACACACCTAGCAGGATCCTGATGCACTGTGAAAACCCCAGACACACCTGGCAGGATCGTGATCCACTGTGAAAATCCCAGACACACCTGGCAGGATCCTGATAATCTATAAAACCCCCATACACACCTGGCAGGATCCTGATCCACTGTGAAAAACCCATTCACACCTGGCAGGATCCTGATCCACTGTGAAAACCCCATACACACCTGGCAGGATCCTAAGACACTGTGAAAGCCCCATACACACCTGGCAGGATCCTGATCCACTGTAAAACCCCCATACACACCTGGCAGGATCCTGTTAAGCTGTGCAAATCCCACGCACACCTGGCAGGATCGTGATACACTGTGAAATCCCCATACAGACCTGGCAGGATCCTGATAAACTGTGAAACCCCCATACACACCTGGCAGGATCCTGATATACTGTGAAATCCCCATACACACCTGGCAGGATCCTGATAAACTATGAAACCCCCATACACACCTGGCAGGATCCTGATCCACTGTGAAACCCCCATCCACACCTCGCAGGATACTGATAAACTATGAAACAACCATACACACCTGGCAGGATCCTGATATACTGTGAAAATCCCATGCACACCTGGCAGGATCGTGATACACTGTGAAAACCCCATGCACACCTGGCAGGATCCTGATAAGCTGTGAAAACCCGATACACACCTGGCAGAATCCTGATAAACTGTGAAAACCCCATACACACCTGGCAGGATCCTGATAAACTGTGAAACCCACATCCACACCAGGCAGGATCCTGATAAACTGTGAAACCCCCATTGGCAACTGACAGGATCCTGAAACACTGTGAAAAACCCATACACTCCTGGCAGGATCCTGATAAACTATGAAAGCCCCCATACACACCTGGCAGGATGCTGATAAACTGTGAAACCCCATACACATCTGGCAGGATCCTGATACACTGTGAAAACCCCATACACACCTGGCAGGATCCTGATCTACTGTGAAACCCCCATACACACCTGGCAGGATCCTAATAAACTATGAAACCCCCATACACACCTGGCAGGATCCTGATAAACTGTGAAACCCCCATAGACACCTGGCAGGATCCTGATACACAGTGAAACCCCATTCACACCTGGAAGGATCCTGATACACTGTGAAACCCCTATACACAGCTGGAAGGATCCTGGTACACTGTGAAACCCCATACACACCTGGCAGGATCCTGATATATTTTGAAAACCCCACACACACCTGGCAGGATCCTGATCCACTGTGAAACCCCCATCCACACCTGGCAGGATCCTGATAAACTATGAAACCCCCATGCACACATGGTAGGATCCTGATATACTGTGAAAACCCCATCCACACCTGGCAGGATCCCGATAAACTGTGAAACCCGCATAGATACCTGACAGGATCCTGATAGACTGTGAAAACCCCATACATACCTGGCAGGATCCTGATACACAGCAAAACCCCATTCACATCTGGCGGGATCCTGATACACTGTGAAACCCCATACACACCTGGCAGGATCCTGATACACTGTGAAATCCCATACACACCTGGCAGGATCCAGATAAACTGTGAAACCCCCATACACACCTGGAAGGATCCTGATACTCTGTGAAACCCCATACACACCTGGCAGGATCCTGATAAACTGTGAAAACCACATACACAGCTAGCAGGATCCTGATGCACTGTGAAAACCCCAGACACACCTGGCAGGATCGTGATCCACTGTGAAAATCCCAGACACACCTGGCAGGATCCTGATAATCTATGAAACCCCCATACACACCTGGCAGGATCCTGATCCACTGTGAAAAGCCCATTCACACCTGGCAGGATCCTGATCCACTGTGAAAAGCCCATTCACACCTGGCAGGATCCTGATCCACTGTGAAAACCCCATACACACCTGGCAGGATCCTGATCCACTGTGAAAACCCCATACACACCTGGCAGGATCCTGAGACACTGTGAAAGCCCCATACACACCTGGCAGGATCCTGATCCACTGTAAAACCCCCATACACACCTGGCAGGATCCTGTTAAGCTGTGCAAATCCCACGCACACCTGGCAGGATCGTGATACACTGTGAAATCCCCATACACACCTGGCAGGATCCTGATAAACTGTGAAACCCCCATACGCAGCTGGCAGGATCCTGATATACTGTGAAATCCCCATACACACCTGGCAGGATCCTGATAAACTATGAAACCCCCATACACACCTGGCAGTATCCTGATAAATTGTGAAAATACCATCCGCACCTGGCAGGATCCTGATGCACTGTGAAAACCCCATACACACCTGGCAGGATCCTGATAAACTGTGAAACCCCCATACACACCTGGCAGGATCCTGATAAACTGTGAAACCCCATACACATCTGGCAGGATCCTGATAGACTGTGAAACCCCAGTCACACCTGGCAGGATCCTGATAAACTGTGAAAATCCCACGCACACCTGGCAGGATCGTGATAAACTGTGAAATCCCCATACACACCTGGCAGGATCCTGATAAACTGTGAAACCCCCATACACACCTGGCAGGATCCTGATAATCTGTGAAACCCCCATACACACCAGGCAGGATCCTGATAAACTGTGAAACCCCCATAGACACCTAGCAGGATCCTGATAAACTGTGAAACCCCCATACACACCAGGCAGGATCCTGATAGACTGTGAAAACCCCATACATAACTGGCAGATTCCTGATACACAGTAAAACCCCATTCACTTCTGGCGGGATCCTGATAGACTGTGAAACCCCAGTCACACCTGGCAGGATCTTGATAAACTGTGAAACACCCATAGACACCTGACAGGATCCTGATAAACTGTGAAACCCCCATACACACCTGGCAGGATCCTGATAAACTGTGAAAATCCCACGCACACCTGGCAGGATCGTGATAAACTGTGAAATCCCCATACACACCTGGCAGGATCCTGATAAACTGTGAAACCCCCATACACACCTGGCAGGATCCTGATAATCTGTGAAACCCCCATACACACCAGGCAGGATCCTGATAAACTGTGAAACCCCCATAGACACCTGGCAGGATCCTGATCCACTGTGAAACCCCATACACACCTGGCAGGATCCTGATACACTGTGAAACCCCCATACACACCTGGAAGGATCCTGATAGACTGTGAAAACCCCATACATAACTGGCAGATTCCTGATACACAGTAAAACCCCATTCACATCTGGCGGGATCCTGATCCACTGTGAAACCCCATACACACCTGGCAGGATCCTGATACACTGTGAAACCCCCATACACACCTGGAAGGATCCTGATACACTGTGAAACCCCATACACACCTGGCAGGATCCTGATAAACTGTGAAAACCCCATACACACCTAGCAGGATCCTGATGCACTGTGAAAACCCCAGATACTCCTGGCAGGAACCTGATGCACTGTGAAAGCTCCATACACACCTGGCAGGATCCTGATCCACTGTGAAAAGCCCATTCACACCTGGCAGGAACCTGATCCACTGTGAAACCCCCATACACCACTGGCAGGATCCTGATCCACTGTGAAAACCCCATACACACCTGGCAGGATCCTGATAATCTATGAAACCCCCTTACACACCTGGCAGGATCCTGATAAACTGTGAAAACCCCATAGGCAACAGGCAGGATCCTGATACACTGTGAAAACCCCATACACACCTGGCAGGATCCTGATGCACTGTGAAAAACCCATACACACCTGGCAGGATCCTGATCCACTGTGAAAACCCCATACACACCTGGCAGGATCCTGATAATCTATGAAACCCCCATACACACCTGGCAGGATCCTGATAAAATGTGAAACCCCCATACACACCTAGCAGTATCCTGATAAACTGTGAAAACCCCATTCACACCTGGCAGGATCCTGATTCACTATGAAACCCCCATACACACCTGACAGGATCCTGATAAACTATGAAATCCCATACACACCTGGCAGGATCCTGATCCACTGTGGAAACCCACATCCACACCCCGCAGGATCCAGATAAACTATGAAACCCCCATACACACCTGGCAGGATCCTGATAAACTGTGAAAATCCCATGCACACCTGGAAGGATCGTGATACACTGTGAAAACCCAATGCACACCTGGCAGGATCCTGATAAACTGTGAAACCCCCATACACACCTGGCAGGATCCTGATAAACTGTGAAAACCCCATACACACCTGGCAGGATCCTGATAAACTGTGAAACCCACATACACACCTGGCAGGATCCTGATAAACTATGAAACCCCCATACACACCTGGCAGGATCCTGATCCACTGTGAAACCCCCATCCATACCTCGCAGGATACTGATAAACTATGAAACAACCATACACACCTGGCAGGATCCTGATATACTGTGAAAATCCCATGCACACCTGGCAGGATCGTGATACACTGTGAAAACCCCATGCACACCTGGCAGGATCCTGATAAGCTGTGAAAACCCGATACACACCTGGCAGAATCCTGATAAACTGTGAAAACCACATACACACCTGGCAGGATCCTGATAAACTGTGAAACCCACATCCACACCAGGCAGGATCCTGATAAACTGTGAAACCCCCATTGGCAACTGACAGGATCCTGAAACACTGTGAAAAACCCATACACACCTGGCAGGATGCTGATAAACTGTGAAACCCCATACACATCTGGCAGGATCCTGATACACTGTGAAAACCCCATACACACCTGGCAGGATCCTGATCCACTGTGAAGCCCCCATACACACCTGGCAGGATCCTAATAAACTATGAAACCCCCATACACACCTGGCAGGATCCTGATAAACTGTGAAACCCCCATAGACACCTGACAGGATCCTGTTACACTGTGAAAACCCCATACATACCTGGCAGGATCCTGATACACAGTGAAACCCCATTCACACCTGGCAGTATCCTGATCCACTGTGAAACCCCCACACACACCTGGAAGGATCCTGATACACTGTGAAACCCCATACACACTTGGCAGGATCCTGATACACTGTGAAACCCCCATACACAGCTGGAAGGATCCTGGTACACTGTGAAAACCCATACACACCTGGCAGGATCCTGATATATTTTGAAAACCCCATACACACCTGGCAGGATCCTGATGTACTGTGAAAACCCCATGCACACCTGGCAGGTTCCTGATAATCTATCAAACCCCCATACGCACCTGGCAGGATCCTGATAAACTGTGAAACCCACATCCACACCAGGCAGGATCCTGATAAACTGTGAAACCCCCATTGGCAACTGACAGGATCCTGAAACACTGTGAAAAACCCATACACACCTGGCAGGATCCTGATAAACTATGAAAGCCCCCATACACACCTGGCAGGATGCTGATAAACTGTGAAACCCCATACACATCTGGCAGGATCCTGATACACTGTGAAAACCCCATACACACCTGGCAGGATCCTGATCCACTGTGAAACCCCCAGACACACCTGGCAGGATCCTAATAAACTATGAAACCCCCATACACACCTGGCAGGATCCTGATAAACTGTGAAACCCCCATAGACACCTGACAGGATCCTGTTACACTGTGAAAACCCCATACATACCTGGCAGGATCCTGATACACAGTGAAACCCCATTCACACCTGGCAGTATCCTGATCCACTGTGAAACCCCCACACACACCTGGAAGCATCCTGATACACTGTGAAACCCCATACACACTTGGCAGGATCCTGATACACTGTGAAACCCCCATACACAGCTGGAAGGATCCTGGTACACTGTGAAACCCCATACACACCTGGCAGGATCCTGATATATTTTGAAAACCCCATACACACCTGGCAGGATCCTGATACACTGTGAAAACCCCATACACACCTGGCAGGATCCTGATGTACTGTGAAAACCCCATGCACACCTGGCAGGTTCCTGATAATCTATCAAACCCCCATACGCACCTGGCAGGATCCTGATAAATTGTGAAACCCCCATACACACCAGGCAGGATACTAATACACTGTGAAAACCCCACACACACCTGGCAGGATCCTGATACACTGTGAAAACCCCATACACTCCTGGCAGGTTCCTGATGCACTGTGAAAACCCCATACACACCTGGCAGGATCCTGATCCACTGTGAAATCCCCATACACACCTGGCAGGATCCTGATAATCTATGAAACCCCCATACACACCTGGCACGATCCTGATAAACTGTGATACCCCCATACACACCAGGCAGGATCCTGATACACAGTGAAACCCCATTCACATCTGGCGGGATCCTGATACACTGTAAAACCCCATACACATTCTGGTAGTTTCCTGATACACTGTGAAACCCCCAAACACATCTGGAAGGATCCTGATACACTGTGAAACCCCATACACACCTGGCAGGATCCTGATAAACTGTGAAAACCACATACACACCTAGCAGGATCCTGATGCACTGTGAAAACCCCAGACACACCTGGCAGGATCCTGATACACTGTGAAAACCCCATACACACCTGGCAGGATCCTGATCCACTGTGAAAACCCCATACACACCTGGCAGGATCCTGATACACTGTGAAAGCCCCATACACACCTGGCAGGATCCTGATAAACTATGAAACGCCCATACACACCTGGCAGGTTCCTGATAAACTGTGAAAGTCCCATACACACCTGGCAGGATCCTGATCCACTGTGAAACCCCCATCCACACCTGGCAGGATCCTGATAAACTATGAAACCCCCATGCACACATGGTAGGATCCTGATAAACTGTGAAAACCCCATACAAACCGGGCAGGATCCTGATAAACTGTGAAACCCCCATACACAGATGGCAGGATCCTGATAAACAATGAAACCCCCAAACACACCTGGCAGGATCCTGATATACTGTGAAAACCCCATCCACACCTGGCAGGATCCCGATAAACTGTGAAACCCCCATAGATACCTGACAGGATCCTGATACACAGCAAAACCCCATTCACATCTGGCGGGATCCTGATACACTGTGAAACCCCATACACACCTGGCAGGATCCTGATACACTGTGAAATCCCATACACACCTGGCAGGATCCAGATAAACTGTGAAACCCCCATACACACCTGGAAGGATCCTGATGCACTGTGAAAACCCCAGACACACCTGTAAGGATCCTGTTAAACTGTGCAAATCCCACGCACACCTGGCAGGATCGTGATACACTGTGAAATCCCCATACACACCTGGCAGGATCCTGATAAACTGTGAAACCCCCATACACACCTGGCAGGATCCTGATATACTGTGAAAACCCCATACACACCTGGCAGGATCCTGATAAACTATGAAACCCCCATACACACCTGGCAGTATCCTGATAAATTGTGAAAATACCATCCGCACCTGGCAGGATCCTGATACACTGTGAAAACCCCATACACACCTGGCAGGATCCTGATAAACTGTGAAACCCGCATACACACCTGGCAGGATCCTGATCAACTGTGAAACCCCATACACATCTGGCAGGATCCTGATAGACTGTGAAACCCCAGTCACACCTGGCAGGATCTTGATAAACTGTGAAACACCCATAGACACCTGACAGGATCCTGATAAACTGTGAAACCCCCATACACACCAGGCAGGATCCTGATACACTGTGAAAGCCCCATACACACCTGGCAGGATCCTGATCCACTGTAAAACCCCCATACACACCTGGCAGTATCCTGTTAAACTGTGAAAATCCCACGCACACCTGGCAGGATCGTGATACACTGTGAAATCCCCACACACACCTGGCAGGATCCTGATAAACTGTGAAACCCCCATACACACCTGGCAGGATCCTGATATACTGTGAAAACCCTAGACACACCTGTCAGGATCCTGATAAACTGTGAAACCCCCATACACACCTGGCAGGATCCTGATAAACTGTGAAACCCACATACACACCTGGCAGGATCCTGATAAACTATGAAACCCCCATACACACCTGGCAGGATCCTGATCCACTGTGAAACCTCCATCCATACCTCGCAGGATACTGATAAACTATGAAACAACCATACACACCTGGCAGGATCCTGATATACTGTGAAAATCCCATGCACACCTGGCAGGATCGTGATACACCGTGAAAACCCCATGCACACCTGGCAGGATCCTGATAAGCTGTGAAAACCACATACACACCTGGCAGGATCCTGATAAACTGTGAAACCCACATCCACACCAGGCAGGATCCTGATAAACTGTGAAACCCCCATTGGCAACTGACAGGATCCTGAAACACTGTGAAAAACCCATACACACCTGGCAGGATCCTGATAAACTATGTAAGCCCCCATACACACCTGGCAGGATGCTGATAAACTGTGAAACCCCATACACATCTGGCAGGATCCTGATACACTGTGAAAACCCCATACACACCTGGCAGGATCCTGATCCACTGTGAAACCCCCATACACACCTGGCAGGATCCTAATAAACTATGAAACCCCCATACACACCTGGCAGGATCCTGATAAACTGTGAAACCCCCATCCATACCTGGCAGGATCCTGATACACAGTGAAACCCCATACACACTTGGCAGGATCCTGATACACTGTGAAACCCCCATACACAGCTGGAAGGATCCTGGTACACTGTGAAAACCCATACACACCTGGCAGGATCCTGATATATTTTGAAAACCCCATACACACCTGGCAGGATCCTGATGTACTGTGAAAACCCCATGCACACCTGGCAGGTTCCTGATAATCTATCAAACCCCCATACGCACCAGGCAGGATCCTGATAAACTGTGAAACCCCCATTGGCAACTGACAGGATCCTGAAACACTGTGAATAACCCATACACACCTGGCAGGATCCTGATAAACTATGAAAGCCCCATACACACCTGGCAGGATCCTGATCCACTGTGAAACCCCCATACACACCTGGCAGGATCCTGATAAACTGTGAAACCCCCATAGACACCTGACAGGATCCTGTTACACTGTGAAAACCCCATACATACCTGGCAGGATCCTGATACACAGTGAAACCCCATTCACACCTGGCAGTATCCTGATCCACTGTGAAACCCCCACACACACCTGGAAGCATCCTGATACACTGTGAAACCCCATACACACTTGGCAGGATCCTGATACACTGTGAAACCCCCATACACAGCTGGAAGGATCCTGGTACACTGTGAAACCCCATACACACCTGGCAGGATCCTGATATATTTTGAAAACCCCATACACACCTGGCAGGATCCTGATACACTGTGAAAACCCCATACACACCTGGCAGGATCCTGATGTACTGTGAAAACCCCATGCACACCTGGCAGGTTCCTGATAATCTATCAAACCCCCATACGCACCTGGCAGGATCCTGATAAACTGTGAAACCCCCATACACACCAGGCAGGATACTGATACAGTGTGAAAACCCCACACACACCTGGCAGGATCCTGATACACTGTGAAAACCCCATACACTCCTGGCAGGTTCCTGATGCACTGTGAAAACCCCATACACACCTGGCAGGATCCTGATCCACTGTGAAATCCCCATACACACCTGGCAGGATCCTGATAATCTATGAAACCCCCATACACACCTGGCACGATCCTGATAAACTGTGATACCCCCATACACACCAGGCAGGATCCTGATACACAGTGAAACCCCATTCACATCTGGCGGGATCCTGATACACTGTAAAACCCCATACACATTCTGGTAGTTTCCTGATGCACTGTGAAACCCCCAAACACATCTGGAAGGATCCTGATACACTGTGAAACCCCATACACACCTGGCAGGATCCTGATAAACTGTGAAAACCACATACACACCTAGCAGGATCCTGATGCACTGTGAAAACCCCAGACACACCTGGCAGGATCCTGATACACTGTGAAAACCCCATACACACCTGGCAGGATCCTGATACACTGTGAAAGCCCCATACACACCTGGCAGGATCCTGATACACTGTGAAAGCCCCATACACACCTGGCAGGATCCTGATAAACTATGAAACGCCCATACACACCTGGCAGGATCGTGATAAACTGTGAAATCCCCATACACACCTGGCAGGATCCTGATAAACTGTGAAACCCCCATACACACCTGGCAGGATCCTGATAATCTGTGAAACCCCCATACACACCAGGCAGGATCCTGATAAACTGTGAAACCCCCATAGACACCTGGCAGGATCCTGATAAACTGTGAAACCCCCATACACACCAGGCAGGATCCTGATAGACTGTGAAAACCCCATACATAACTGGCAGATTCCTGATACACAGTAAAACCCCATTCACTTCTGGCGGGATCCTGATAGACTGTGAAGCCCCAGTCACACCTGGCAGGATCTTGATAAACTGTGAAACACCCATAGACACCTGACAGGATCCTGATAAACTGTGAAACCCCCATACACACCTGGCAGGATCCTGATAAACTGTGAAAATCCCACGCACACCTGGCAGGATCGTGATAAACTGTGAAATCCCCATACACACCTGGCAGGATCCTGATAAACTGTGAAACCCCCATACACACCTGGCAGGATCCTGATAATCTGTGAAACCCCCATACACACCAGGCAGGATCCTGATAAACTGTGAAACCCCCATAGACACCTGGCAGGATCCTGATCCACTGTGAAACCCCATACACACCTGGCAGGATCCTGATACACTGTGAAACCCCCATACACACCTGGAAGGATCCTGATAGACGGTGAAAACCCCATGCATAACTGGCAGATTCCTGATACACAGTAAAACCCCATTCACATCTGGCGGGATCCTGATCCACTGTGAAACCCCATACACACCTGGCAGGATCCTGATACACTGTGAAACCCCCATACACACCTGGAAGGATCCTGATACACTGTGAAACCCCATACACACCTGGCAGGATCCTGATAAACTGTGAAAACCCCATACACACCTAGCAGGATCCTGATGCACTGTGAAAACCCCAGATACTCCTGGCAGGAACCTGATGCACTGTGAAAGCTCCATACACACCTGGCAGGATCCTGATCCACTGTGAAAAGCCCATTCACACCTGGCAGGAACCTGATCCACTGTGAAACCCCCATACACCCCTGGCAGGATCCTGATCCACTGTGAAAACCCCATACACACCTGGCAGGATCCTGATAATCTATGAAACCCCCTTACACACCTGGCAGGATCCTGATAAACTGTGAAAACCCCATAGGCAACAGGCAGGATCCTGATACACTGTGAAAACCCCATACACACCTGGCAGGATCCTGATCCACTGTGAAAACCCCATACACACCTGGCAGGATCCTGATAATCTATGAAACCCCCATACACACCTGGCAGGATCCTGATAAAATGTGAAACCCCCATTCACACCTGGCAGGATCCTGATTCACTATGAAACCCCCATACACACCTGACAGGATCCTGATAAACTATGAAATCCCATACACACCTGGCAGGATCCTGATCCACTGTGGAAACCCACATCCACACCCCGCAGGATCCAGATAAACTATGAAACCCCCATACACACCTGGCAGGATCCTGATAAACTGTGAAAATCCCATGCACACCTGGAAGGATCGTGATACACTGTGAAAACCCAATGCACACCTGGCAGGATCCTGATAAACTGTGAAACCCCCATACACACCTGGCAGGATCCTGATAAACTGTGAAAACCCCATACACACCTGGCAGGATCCTGATAAACTGTGAAACCCACATACACACCTGGCAGGATCCTGATAAACTATGAAACCCCCATACACACCTGGCAGGATCCTGATCCACTGTGAAACCCCCATCCATACCTCGCAGGATACTGATAAACTATGAAACAACCATACACACCTGGCAGGATCCTGATATACTGTGAAAATCCCATGCACACCTGGCAGGATCGTGATACACTGTGAAAACCCCATGCACACCTGGCAGGATCCTGATAAGCTGTGAAAACCCGATACACACCTGGCAGAATCCTGATAAACTGTGAAAACCACATACACACCTGGCAGGATCCTGATAAACTGTGAAACCCACATCCACACCAGGCAGGATCCTGATAAACTGTGAAACCCCCATTGGCAACTGACAGGATCCTGAAACACTGTGAAAAACCCATACACACCTGGCAGGATGCTGATAAACTGTGAAACCCCATACACATCTGGCAGGATCCTGATACACTGTGAAAACCCCATACACACCTGGCAGGATCCTGATCCACTGTGAAACCCCCATACACACCTGGCAGGATCCTAATAAACTATGAAACCCCCATACACACCTGGCAGGATCCTGATAAACTGTGAAACCCCCATAGACACCTGACAGGATCCTGTTACACTGTGAAAACCCCATACATACCTGGCAGGATCCTGATACACAGTGAAACCCCATTCACACCTGGCAGTATCCTGATCCACTGTGAAACCCCCACACACACCTGGAAGGATCCTGATACACTGTGAAACCCCATACACACTTGGCAGGATCCTGATACACTGTGAAACCCCCATACACAGCTGGAAGGATCCTGGTACACTGTGAAAACCCATACACACCTGGCAGGATCCTGATATATTTTGAAAACCCCATACACACCTGGCTGGATCCTGATGTACTGTGAAAACCCCATACACACCTGGCAGGATCCTGATGTACTGTGAAAACCCCATGCACACCTGGCAGGTTCCTGATAATCTATCAAACCCCCATACGCACCTGGCAGGATCCTGATAAACTGTGAAACCCACATCCACACCAGGCAGGATCCTGATAAACTGTGAAACCCCCATTGGCAACTGACAGGATCCTGAAACACTGTGAAAAACCCATACACACCTGGCAGGATCCTGATAAACTATGAAAGCCCCCATACACACCTGGCAGGATGCTGATAAACTGTGAAACCCCATACACATCTGGCAGGATCCTGATACACTGTGAAAACCCCATACACACCTGGCAGGATCCTGATCCACTGTGAAACCCCCAGACACACCTGGCAGGATCCTAATAAACTATGAAACCCCCATACACACCTGGCAGGATCCTGATAAACTGTGAAACCCCCATAGACACCTGACAGGATCCTGTTACACTGTGAAAACCCCATACATACCTGGCAGGATCCTGATACACAGTGAAACCCCATTCACACCTGGCAGTATCCTGATCCACTGTGAAACCCCCACACACACCTGGAAGCATCCTGATACACTGTGAAACCCCATACACACTTGGCAGGATCCTGATACACTGTGAAACCCCCATACACAGCTGGAAGGATCCTGGTACACTGTGAAACCCCATACACACCTGGCAGGATCCTGATATATTTTGAAAACCCCATACACACCTGGCAGGATCCTGATACACTGTGAAAACCCCATACACACCTGGCAGGATCCTGATGTACTGTGAAAACCCCATACGCACCTGGCAGGATCCTGATAAATTGTGAAACCCCCATACACACCAGGCAGGATACTAATACACTGTGAAAACCCCACACACACCTGGCAGGATCCTGATACACTGTGAAAACCCCATACACTCCTGGCAGGTTCCTGATGCACTGTGAAAACCCCATACACACCTGGCAGGATCCTGATCCACTGTGAAATCCCCATACACACCTGGCAGGATCCTGATAATCTATGAAACCCCCATACACACCTGGCACGATCCTGATAAACTGTGATACCCCCATACACACCAGGCAGGATCCTGATACACAGTGAAACCCCATTCACATCTGGCGGGATCCTGATACACTGTAAAACCCCATACACATTCTGGTAGTTTCCTGATACACTGTGAAACCCCCAAACACATCTGGAAGGATCCTGATACACTGTGAAACCCCATACACACCTGGCAGGATCCTGATAAACTGTGAAAACCACATACACACCTAGCAGGATCCTGATGCACTGTGAAAACCCCAGACACACCTGGCAGGATCCTGATACACTGTGAAAACCCCATACACACCTGGCAGGATCCTGATCCACTGTGAAAACCCCATACACACCTGGCAGGATCCTGATACACTGTGAAAGCCCCATACACACCTGGCAGGATCCTGATAAACTATGAAACGCCCATACACACCTGGCAGGTTCCTGATAAACTGTGAAAGTCCCATACACACCTGGCAGGATCCTGATCCACTGTGAAACCCCCATCCACACCTGGCAGGATCCTGATAAACTATGAAACCCCCATGCACACATGGTAGGATCCTGATAAACTGTGAAAACCCCATACAAACCGGGCAGGATCCTGATAAACTGTGAAACCCCCATACACAGATGGCAGGATCCTGATAAACAATGAAACCCCCAAACACACCTGGCAGGATCCTGATATACTGTGAAAACCCCATCCACACCTGGCAGGATCCCGATAAACTGTGAAACCCCCATAGATACCTGACAGGATCCTGATACACAGCAAAACCCCATTCACATCTGGCGGGATCCTGATACACTGTGAAACCCCATACACACCTGGCAGGATCCTGATACACTGTGAAATCCCATACACACCTGGCAGGATCCAGATAAACTGTGAAACCCCCATACACACCTGGAAGGATCCTGATGCACTGTGAAAACCCCAGACACACCTGTAAGGATCCTGTTAAACTGTGCAAATCCCACGCACACCTGGCAGGATCGTGATACACTGTGAAATCCCCATACACACCTGGCAGGATCCTGATAAACTGTGAAACCCCCATACACACCTGGCAGGATCCTGATATACTGTGAAAACCCCATACACACCTGGCAGGATCCTGATAAACTATGAAACCCCCATACACACCTGGCAGTATCCTGATAAATTGTGAAAATACCATCCGCACCTGGCAGGATCCTGATACACTGTGAAAACCCCATACACACCTGGCAGGATCCTGATAAACTGTGAAACCCGCATACACACCTGGCAGGATCCTGATCAACTGTGAAACCCCATACACATCTGGCAGGATCCTGATAGACTGTGAAACCCCAGTCACACCTGGCAGGATCTTGATAAACTGTGAAACACCCATAGACACCTGACAGGATCCTGATAAACTGTGAAACCCCCATACACACCAGGCAGGATCCTGATACACTGTGAAAGCCCCATACACACCTGGCAGGATCCTGATCCACTGTAAAACCCCCATACACACCTGGCAGTATCCTGTTAAACTGTGAAAATCCCACGCACACCTGGCAGGATCGTGATACACTGTGAAATCCCCACACACACCTGGCAGGATCCTGATAAACTGTGAAACCCCCATACACACCTGGCAGGATCCTGATATACTGTGAAAACCCTAGACACACCTGTCAGGATCCTGATAAACTGTGAAACCCCCATACACACCTGGCAGGATCCTGATAAACTGTGAAACCCACATACACACCTGGCAGGATCCTGATAAACTATGAAACCCCCATACACACCTGGCAGGATCCTGATCCACTGTGAAACCTCCATCCATACCTCGCAGGATACTGATAAACTATGAAACAACCATACACACCTGGCAGGATCCTGATATACTGTGAAAATCCCATGCACACCTGGCAGGATCGTGATACACTGTGAAAACCCCATGCACACCTGGCAGGATCCTGATAAGCTGTGAAAACCCGATACACACCTGGCAGAATCCTGATAAACTGTGAAAACCACATACACACCTGGCAGGATCCTGATAAACTGTGAAACCCACATCCACACCAGGCAGGATCCTGATAAACTGTGAAACCCCCATTGGCAACTGACAGGATCCTGAAACACTGTGAAAAACCCATACACACCTGGCAGGATCCTGATAAACTATGTAAGCCCCCATACACACCTGGCAGGATGCTGATAAACTGTGAAACCCCATACACATCTGGCAGGATCCTGATACACTGTGAAAACCCCATACACACCTGGCAGGATCCTGATCCACTGTGAAACCCCCATACACACCTGGCAGGATCCTAATAAACTATGAAACCCCCATACACACCTGGCAGGATGCTGATAAACTGTGAAACCCCCATAGACACCTGACAGGATCCTGTTACACTGTGAAAACCCCATACATACCTGGCAGGATCCTGATAGACAGTGAAACCCCATACACACTTGGCAGGATCCTGATACACTGTGAAACCCCCATACACAGCTGGAAGGATCCTGGTACACTGTGAAAACCCATACACACCTGGCAGGATCCTGATATATTTTGAAAACCCCATACACACCTGGCAGGATCCTGATGTACTGTGAAAACCCCATGCACACCTGGCAGGTTCCTGATAATCTATCAAACCCCCATACGCACCTGGCAGGATCCTGATAAACTGTGAAACCCACATCCACACCAGGCAGGATCCTGATAAACTGTGAAACCCCCATTGGCAACTGACAGGATCCTGAAACACTGTGAAAAACCCATACACACCTGGCAGGATCCTGATAAACTATGAAAGCCCCATACACACCTGGCAGGATCCTGATCCACTGTGAAACCCCCATACACACCTGGCAGGATCCTGATAAACTGTGAAACCCCCATAGACACCTGACAGGATCCTGTTACACTGTGAAAACCCCATACATACCTGGCAGGATCCTGATACACAGTGAAACCCCATTCACACCTGGCAGTATCCTGATCCACTGTGAAACCCCCACACACACCTGGAAGCATCCTGATACACTGTGAAACCCCATACACACTTGGCAGGATCCTGATACACTGTGAAACCCCCATACACAGCTGGAAGGATCCTGGTACACTGTGAAACCCCATACACACCTGGCAGGATCCTGATATATTTTGAAAACCCCATACACACCTGGCAGGATCCTGATACACTGTGAAAACCCCATACACACCTGGCAGGATCCTGATACACTGTGAAAACCCCATACACACCTGGCAGGTTCCTGATAATCTATCAAACCCCCATACGCACCTGGCAGGATCCTGATAAACTGTGAAAACCCCATACAAACCTGGCAGGATACTGATACACTGTGAAAACCCCATACAAACCGGGCAGGATCCTGATAAACTGTGAAAACCCCACACACACCTGGCAGGATCCTGATACACTGTGAAAACCCCATACACACCAGGCAGGATACTGATACACTGTGAAAACCCCACACACACCTGGCAGGATCCTGATACACTGTGAAAACCCCATACACTCCTGGCAGGTTCCTGATGCACTGTGAAAACCCCATACACACCTGGCAGGATCCTGATCCACTGTGAAATCCCCATACACACCTGGCAGGATCCTGATAATCTATGAAACCCCCATACACACCTGGCACGATCCTGATAAACTGTGATACCCCCATACACACCAGGCAGGATCCTGATACACAGTGAAACCCCATTCACATCTGGCGGGATCCTGATACACTGTAAAACCCCATACACATTCTGGTAGTTTCCTGATGCACTGTGAAACCCCCAAACACATCTGGAAGGATCCTGATACACTGTGAAACCCCATACACACCTGGCAGGATCCTGATAAACTGTGAAAACCACATACACACCTAGCAGGATCCTGATGCACTGTGAAAACCCCAGACACACCTGGCAGGATCCTGATACACTGTGAAAACCCCATACACACCTGGCAGGATCCTGATACACTGTGAAAGCCCCATACACACCTGGCAGGATCCTGATACACTGTGAAAGCCCCAAACACACCTGGCAGGATCCTGATAAACTATGAAACGCCCATACACACCTGGCAGGTTCCTGATAAACTGTGAAAGTCCCATACACACCTGGCAGGATCCTGATCCACTGTGAAACCCCCATCCACACCTGGCAGGATCCTGATAAACTATGAAACCCCCATGCACACATGGTAGGATCCTGATAAACTGTGAAAACCCCATACAAACCGGGCAGGATCCTGATAAACTGTGAAACCCCCATACACAGATGGCAGGATCCTGATAAACAATGAAACCCCCAAACACACCTGGCAGGATCCTGATATACTGTGAAAACCCCATCCACACCTGGCAGGATCCCGATAAACTGTGAAACCCCCATAGATACCTGACAGGATCCTGATACACAGCAAAACCTCATTCACATCTGGCGGGATCCTGATACACTGTGAAACCCCATACACACCTGGCAGGATCCTGATACACTGTGAAATCCCATACACACCTGGCAGGATCCAGATAAACTGTGAAACCCCCATACACACCTGGAAGGATCCTGATGCACTGTGAAAACCCCAGACACACCTGTCAGGATCCTGTTAAACTGTGCAAATCCCACGCACACCTGGCAGGATCGTGATACACTGTGAAATCCCCATACACACCTGGCAGGATCCTGATAAATTGTGAAACCCCCATACACACCTGGCAGGATCCTGATATATTGTGAAAATACCATCCGCACCTGGCAGGATCCTGATACACTGTGAAAACCCCATACACACCTGGCAGGATCCTGATAAACTGTGAAACCCCCATACACACCTGGCAGGATCCTGATCAACTGTGAAACCCCATACACATCTGGCAGGATCCTGATAGACTGTGAAACCCCAGTCACACCTGGCAGGATCTTGATAAACTGTGAAACACCCATAGACACCTGACAGGATCCTGATAAACTGTGAAACCCCATACACACCAGGCAGGATCCTGATCCACTGTAAAACCCCCATACACACCTGGCAGTATCCTGTTAAACTGTGAAAATCCCACGCACACCTGGCAGGATCGTGATACACTGCGAAATCCCCACACACACCTGGCAGGATCCTGATAAACTGTGAAACCCCCATACACACCTGGCAGGATCCTGATATACTGTGAAAACCCTATACACACCTGTCAGGATCCTGATAAACTGTGAAACCCCCATACACACCTGGCAGGATCCTGATAAATAATGAAACCCCCATACACACCTTACAGTATCCTGATAAATTGTGAAAATACCATCCGCACCTGGCAGGATCCTGATATACTGTGAAAACCCCATACACACCTGGCAGGATCCTGATAAACTGTGAAACCCCCATACACACCTGGCAGGATCCTGATAAACTGTGAAACCCCATACACATCTGGCAGGATCCTGATGGACTGTGAAACCCCAGTCACACCTGGCAGGATCTTGATAAACTGTGAAACCCCCATACACACCTGGCAGGATCCTGATAAACTGTGAAACCCCCATACACACCTAGCAGGATCCTGATAGACTTTGAAATCCCCAGACTCTCCTGGCAGTATCCTGATACACGGTGAAAACCACATACACACCTGGCAGGACCCTGATACACTGTGAAAACCCATACGCACCTGGCAGGATCCTGATGCACTGTTAAAACCCCATACACACCTGGCAGGATCCTGATACACTCTGAAACTCCCATACACATCTGGCAGGATCCTGATTCACTGTGAAACCCCCATACACACCTGGCAGGATCCTGATCCACTATGAAACCCCCACACACACCTGGCAGGATCCTGATAGACTGTGAAAACCCCAAACACATCTGGCAGGATCCTGATACACTGTGTAACTGCCAAACGCATCTGGCAGGATCCTGATTCACTGTGAAACCCCCATACACACCTGGCAGGATCCTGATCCACTGTGAAACCCCATACGCATCCAGCAGGATCCTGATAGATTGTGAAACCCCATTCACACCTGGCAGGATCCTGATAATCTGTGAAAACCCCATACACACCTGGCAGGGTCCTGATCCACTCTGAAACCCCCATACACACCTGGCAGGATCCTGATAAACTATGAAACACAAATACAGACCTGGCAGGATCCTGATAAACTGTGAAAACCCCATTCACACCTGGCAGGATCCTGATCCACTGTGAAACCCCCGTACACACCTGGCATGATCCTGCTATACTGTGAAAACCCATACACACCTGGCAGGATCCTGATCCACTGTGACAACCCCATTCACACCTGGCAGGATCCTGATCCACTGTGAAAACCCCATACACACCTGGCAGGATCCTGATACACTGTGAAAGCCCCATACACACCTGGCAGGATCCTGATACACTGTGAAACCCCCACAGACACCTGGCAGAATCCTGATACACTGTGAAAACCTCATACACACCTGGCAGTATCCTGATACACTGTGAAAGCCCCATACACACCTGGCAGCATTCTGATACTCTGTTAAATGCCCAGATACACCTGGCAGGATCCTGATCCACTGTGAAAACCTCATACACACCTGGCAGGATCCTGATAAACTGTGAAAACCCCATACACACCTGGCAGGATTCTGATACACTGTTAAAAGCCCAGACACACCTGGCAGGATCCTGATACACTGTGAAAACCCCAGACACACCTGGCAGGATCCTGATACACTGTGAAAACCCCAAATTCAACTGGCAGGATCCTGATACACTGTGAAAACCCATACACACCTGGCAGGATCCTGATACACAGTGAAACCCCATCCACACCTGGCAGGATCCTGATCCACTGTGAAACCCCCATACACACCTGGCAGGATCCTGATCCACTGTGAAAACCCCATTCACACCTGGCAGAATCCTGTTCCACTGTGAAACCCCATTCACATCTGGCAGGATCCTGATCCACTGTGAAACCCCATTCTCACCTGGCAGGATCCTGATCCACTGTGAAACCCCATTCACATCTGGCAGGATCCTGATACACTGTGAAACCCCATAAACACCTGGCAGGATCCTGATCCACTGTGAAACCCCATACACACCTGGCAGGATCCTGATCCACTGTGAAAGCCCCATGGACACCTGGCAGGATCCTGATGCACTGTGAAATCCCCATGCACACCTGGCAGGATCCTGATGCACTGTGAAAACCCCAAACACACCTGGCAGGATCCAGATACACTGTGAATACCCCGTAAACACCTGGCAGGTTCCTGATCCACTGTGAAACCCCATACACACCTGGCAGGATCCTGTTCCACTGTGAAACCCCATTCACATCTGGCAGGATCCTGATACACTGTGAAAACCCCATACACAGCTGGCAGGATCCTGATGCACTGTGAAAACCCCAAACACACCTGGCTGGATTCTGATGCACTGTGAAACCCCCATACACACTTGGCAAAATCATGATACACTTTTAAAACCCATACACACCAGGCAAGATCATGATGCACTGTGAAAACCCATACACACGTGGCAGGATCCTGACAAACTGTGAAAACCCATTCACATCTGGCAGGATCCTGATACACTGTGAAAACCCCATACATACCTGGCATGATCCTGATACACAGTGAAACCCCATTCACATGTGGAGGGATCCTGATACACTGTGAAACCCCATACGCACCTGGCAGGATCCTGACAAACTGTGAAAACCCATTCACATCTGGCAGGATCCTGATACACTGTGAAAACCCCATACATACCTGGCATGATCCTGATACACTGTGAAACCCCATAGACACCTGGAAGGATCCTGATACACTGTGAAACCCCATACACACCTGGCAGGATCCTGATAAACTGTGAAACCCCATACACATCTGGCAGGATCCTGATAGACTGTGAAACCCCCATACACACCTGGCAGGATCCTGATCCACTGTGAAACCCCATACACATCTAGCAGGATCCGGATAGACTGTGAAACCCCATTCACACCTGGCAGGATCCTGATAAACTGTGAAAACCCCATACACACCTGGCAGGGTCCTGATCCACTGTGAAACCCCCATCCACACCTGGCAGGATCCTGATAAACTATGAAATCCCAATACACACCTCGTAGGATCCTGATAAACTGTGAAACCCCCATACACACCAGGCAGGATCCTGATACACTGTGAAACCCCCATAGACACCTGGCAGGAGCCTGATCCACTGTGAAACCCCATTCACACCTGGCAGGAACCTGATGCACTGTGAAAACCCCAAACACATCTGGCAGGATCCAGATACACTGTGAAAACCCCATAAACACCTGGCAGGATCCTGATCCACTGTGAAACCCCATACACACCTGGCAGGATCATGATAAACTATGAAAACCCCATTCACATCTGGCAGGATCCTGATACACTGTGAAAACCCCATACATACCTGGCATGATCCTGATACACAGTGAAACCCCATTCATATCTAGCGGGATCCTGATACACTGTGAAACCCCACACACATCGCAGGTTCCTGATCCACTGTGAAACCCCCATACACACCTGGAAGGATCCTGATAGACTGTGAAACCCCAGTCACACCTGGCAGGATCTTGATAAACTGTGAAACACCCATAGACACCTGACAGGATCCTGATAAACTGTGAAACCCCCATACACACCAGGCAGGATCCTGATACACTGTGAAAGCCCCATACACACCTGGCAGGATCCTGATCCACTGTAAAACCCCCATACACACCTGGCAGTATCCTGTTAAACTGTGAAAATCCCACGCACACCTGGCAGGATCGTGATACACTGTGAAATCCCCACACACACCTGGCAGGATCCTGATAAACTGTGAAACCCCCATACACACCTGGCAGGATCCTGATATACTGTGAAAACCCTATACACACCTGTCAGGATCCTGATAAACTGTGAAACCCCCATACACACCTGGCAGGATCCTGATAAATAATGAAACCCCCATACACACCTTGCAGTATCCTGATAAATTGTGAAAATACCATCCGCACCTGGCAGGATCCTGATATACTGTGAAAACCCCATACACACCTGGCAGGATCCTGATAAACTGTGAAACCCCCATACACACCTGGCAGGATCCTGATAAACTGTGAAACCCCATACACATCTGGCAGGATCCTGATAGACTGTGAAACCCCAGTCACACCTGGCAGGATCTTGATAAACTGTGAAACCCCCATACACACCTGGCAGGATCCTGATAAACTGTGAAACCCCCATACACACCTAGCAGGATCCTGATAGACTTTGAAATCCCCAGACTCTCCTGGCAGTATCCTGATACACGGTGAAAACCACATACACACCTGGCAGGACCCTGATACACTGTGAAAACCCATACGCACCTGGCAGGATCCTGATGCACTGTTAAAACCCCATACACACCTGGCAGGATCCTGATACACTCTGAAACTCCCATACACATCTGGCAGGATCCTGATTCACTGTGAAACCCCCATGCACACCTGGCAGGATCCTGATCCACTGTGAAACCCCCATACACACCTGGCAGTATCCTGATAAACTATGAAACCCCCACACACACCTGGCAGGATCCTGATAGACTGTGAAAACCCCAAACACATCTGGCAGGATCCTGATACACTGTGTAACTGCCAAACGCATCTGGCAGGATCCTGATTCACTGTGAAACCCCCATACACACCTGGCAGGATCCTGATCCACTGTGAAACCCCATACGCATCCAGCAGGATCCTGATAGATTGTGAAACCCCATTCACACCTGGCAGGATCCTGATAATCTGTGAAAACCCCATACACACCTGGCAGGGTCCTGATCCACTCTGAAACCCCCATACACACCTGGCAGGATCCTGATAAACTATGAAACACAAATACAGACCTGGCAGGATCCTGATAAACTGTGAAAACCCCATTCACACCTGGCAGGATCCTGATCCACTGTGAATACCCCCAAACACAACTGGCAGGATCCTGATCCACTGTGAAACCCCCGTACACACCTGGCATGATCCTGCTATACTGTGAAAACCCATACACACCTGGCAGGATCCTGATCCACTGTGACAACCCCATTCACACCTGGCAGGATCCTGATCCACTGTGAAAACCCCATACACACCTGGCAGGATCCTGATACACTGTGAAAGCCCCATACACACCTGGCAGGATCCTGATACACTGTGAAACCCCCACAGACACCTGGCAGAATCCTGATACACTGTGAAAACCTCATACACACCTGGCAGTATCCTGATACACTGTGAAAGCCCCATACACACCTGGCAGCATTCTGATACTCTGTTAAATGCCCAGATACACCTGGTAGGATCCTGATCCACTGTGAAAACCTCATACACACCTGGCAGGATCCTGATAAACTGTGAAAACCCCATACACACCTGGCAGGATTCTGATACACTGTTAAAAGCCCAGACACACCTGGCAGGATCCTGATACACTGTGAAAACCCCAGACACACCTGGCAGGATCCTGATACACTGTGAAAACCCCAAACTCAACTGGCAGGATCCTGATACACTGTGAAAATCCATACACACCTGGCAGGATCCTGATACACAGTGAAACCCCATTCGCATCTGGCAGGATCCTGATACACTGTGAAACCCCATCCACACCTGGCAGGATCCTGATCCACTGTGAAACCCCCATGCACACCTGGCAGGATCCTGATCCACTGTGAAAACCCCATTCACACCTGGCAGAATCCTGTTCCACTGTGAAACCCCATTCACATCTGGCAGGTTCCTGATACACTGTGAAACCCCACTCACACCTGGCAGGATCCTGATCCACTGTGAAACCCCATTCTCACCTGGCAGGATCCTGATCCACTGTGAAACCCCATTCACATCTGGCAGGATCCTGATACACTGTGAAACCCCACTCACACCTGTCTGGATTCTGATACACTGTGAAACCCCATAAACACCTGGCAGGATCCTGATCCACTGTGAAACCCCATACACACCTGGCAGGATCCTGATCCGCTGTGAAAGCCCCATGGACACCTGGCAGGATCCTGATGCACTGTGAAATCCCCATGCACACCTGGCAGGATCCTGATGCACTGTGAAAACCCCAAACACACCTGGCAGGATCCAGATACACTGTGACAACCCCGTAAACACCTGGCAGGTTCCTGATCCACTGTGAAACCCCATACACACCTGGCAGGATCCTGTTCCACTGTGAAACCCCATTCACATCTGGCAGGATCCTGATACACTGTGAAAACCCCATACACAGCTGGCAGGATCCTGATGCACTGTGAAAACCCCAAACACACCTGGCTGGATTCTGATGCACTGTGAAACCCCCATACACACTTGGCAAAATCATGATACACTTTTAAAACCCATACACACCAGGCAAGATCATGATGCACTGTGAAAACCCATACACACGTGGCAGGATCCTGATACACTGTGAAAACCCCATGCACACCTGGCAGGATCCTGATGCACTGTGAAAACCCCAAACACACCTGGCAGGATTCTGATGCACTGTGAAACCCCCATACACACCTGGCAAGATCATGATGCACTGTGAAAACCCATACACACGTGGCAGGATCCTGACAAACTGTGAAAACCCATTCACATCTGGCAGGATCCTGATACACTGTGAAAACCCCATACATACCTGGCATGATCCTGATACACAGTGAAAACCCATTCACATGTGGAGGGATCCTGATACACTGTGAAACCCCATTCACATGTGGAGGGATCCTGATACACTGTGAAACCCCATACGCACCTGGCAGGATCCTGACAAACTGTGAAAACCCATTCACATCTGGCAGGATCCTGATACACTGTGAAAACCCCATGCATACCTGGCATGATCCTGATACACTGTGAAACCCCATACACACCTGGCAGGATCCTGATACACTGTGAAACCCCATACACACCTGGCAGGATCCTGATAAACTGTGAAACCCCATACACATCTGGCAGGATCCTGATAGACTGTGAAAACCCCAAACACATCTGGCAGGATCCTGATACACTGTGAAACTCCAATACACATCTGGCAGGATCCTGATTCACTGTGAAACCCCCATACACACCTGGCAGGATCCTGATAAACTGTGAAACCCCATACACATCTGGCAGGATCCTGATAGACTGTGAAAACCCCAAACACATCTGGCAGGATCCTGATACACTGTGAAACTCCAATACACATCTGGCAGGATCCTGATTCACTGTGAAACCCCCATACACACCTGGCAGGATCCTGATCCACTGTGAAACCCCATACACATCTAGCAGGATCCGGATAGACTGTGAAACCCCATTCACACCTGGCAGGATCCTGATAAACTGTGAAAACCCCATACACACCTGGCAGGGTCCTGATCCACTGTGAAACCCCCATCCACACCTGGCAGGATCCTGATAAACTATGAAATCCCAATACACACCTGGTAGGATCCTGATAAACTGTGAAACCCCCATACACACCAGGCAGGATCCTGATAAACTGTGAAACCCCCATAGACACCTGGCAGGAGCCTGATCCACTGTGAAACCCCATTCACACCTGGCAGGAACCTGATGCACTGTGAAAACCCCAAACACATCTGGCAGGATCCAGATACACTGTGAAAACCCCATAAACACCTGGCAGGATCCTGATCCACTGTGACACCCCATACACACCTGGCAGGATCATGATACACTGTGAAAACGCCATACACACCTGGCAGGATCCTGATAAACTATGAAAACCCCATTCACATCTGGCAGGATCCTGATACACTGTGAAACCCCACACACATCGCAGGTTCCTGATCCACTGTGAAACCCCCATACACACCTGGAAGGATCCTGATACACTGTGAAACCCCATACACACCTGGCAGGATCCTGATACACTGTGAAACCCCATACGCACCTGGCAGGATCCTGATACACTGTGAAACTCCCATACACATCTGGCAGGATATTGATTCACTGTGAAACCCCCATACACACCTGGCAGGATCCTGATCCACTGTGAAAACCCCATACACACCTGGCAGGATCCTGATAAATTATGAAACCCCCATACACACCTGGCAGGATCCTGATAAAATGTGAAAATCCCATACACACCTGGCAGGATCCTGATAAAGTATGAAACCCCCATACACACCTGGCAGGATCCTGATCCACTGTGAAAACCCCATACACACCTGGCAGGATCCTGAATCACTGTGAAACCCCATACGCACCTGGCAGGATCCTGATGCACTGTGAAAACCCCATACACACCTGGCAGGATCCTGATACACTGTGAAACTCCCATACACACCTGGCAGGATCCTGAAAAACTATGAAACCCCATACACACCTGGCAGGATCCTGATGCACTGTGAAAACCCCATACACACCTGGCAGGATCCTGATCCACTGTGAAAACCCCATGCACACCTGGCAGGATCCTGAAAAACTATGAAACCCCCACACACACCTGGCAGGATCCTGATCCACTGTGAAAATCCCATTCACACCTGGCAGAATCCTGATCCACTGTGAAACCCCATACACAGCTGGCAGGTTCCTGATACACTGTGAAACCCCACTCTCCCCTGGCAGGATCCTGATCCACTGTGAAACCCCATTCACATCTGGCAGGATCATGATCCACTGTGAAACCACATTCACATCTGGCAGGATACTGATACATTGTGAAAACCCCACTCACACCTGGCAGGATCCTGATCCACTGTGAAACCCCATTCACATCTGGCAGGATCCTGATCCACTGTGAAACCCCATTCACATCTGGCAGGATCATGATCCACTGTGAAACCACATTCACATCTGGCAGGATACTGATACATTGTGAAAACCCCACTCACACCTGGCAGGATCCTGATCCACTGTGAAACCCCATTCACATCTGGCAGGATCGTGATCCACTGTGAAAACCCATTCACATCTGGCAGGATCCTGATCCACTGTGAAACCCCATTCACACCTGGCAGGATTCTGATACACTGTGAAACCCCATACACACCTGGCAGGACCCTGATCCACTGTGAAAACCCCATACACACCTGGCAGGACCCTGATCCACTGTGAAAACCCCATTCACACCTGGCAGGATCCTGATACACTGTGAAACTCCCATACACATCTGGCAGGATCCTGATTCACTGTGAAACCCCCATACACACCTGGCAGGATCCTGATCCACTGTGAAACACCCATACACACCTGGCAGGATCCTGATAAACTATAAAACCCCCAAACACACCTGGCAGGATCCTGATAAACTGTAAAAATCCCATACATAGCTGGCAGGATCCTGATAAACTGTGAAAACCCCATACACACCTGGCAGGATCCTGATGCACTGTGAAAACCACATACACATCTCGCATGATCCTGATACACTGTGAAGCCCTATACACACCTGGCAGGATCCTGATACACTGTGAAAACCCCATACACACCCGACAGGATCCTGATCCACTGTGAAAACCCATAAACACCTGGCAGGAGCCTGATCCACTGTGAAAACCCCATTCACACCTGGCAGGATGCTGATACACTGTGAAAACTCCATACACACCTGGCAGGATCCTGATACACTGTGAAAACCCCATACACACCTGGCAGGATCCTGATAAACTGTGAAAACCCCATACACACCTGGCAGGATTCTGATACACTGTGAAAAGCCCAGACACACCTGGCAGGATCCTGGTACACTGTGAAAACCCCAGACACACCTGGCAGGATCCTGATCCACTGTGAAAACCCCATTCACACCTGGCAGGATCCTGATCCACTGTGAAACCCCATACACACCTGTCAGGATCCTGATACACTGTGAAACCCCCATGCACACCTGGCAGGATCCTGATACACTGTGAAACCCCATACACACCTGACTGGATCCTGATACACTGTGAAACCCCATACACACCTGGCAGGATCCTGATCCCCTGTGGAAACCCCACATTCACCTGGCTGGATCCCGACTCACTGAAACCTAATACTAATCTGCTCCGTGCTGCACCGACACTGTGACTGCACCAGTGTAGAACTTGAGCCTGATGTTAAAGGCTGCCTGCAGTCCGAGGAATCAGTCCGACCACAATCTGTTTGGGTAGATGTGGTTCACAGCACAGAATAAGAGATCAGAAAGTGTTTGACTTGATTGAAGAAGCTGTACAGCTATCAACACAATAGAACATTAATCCCTGAAGGAATTTAAGAAAATCACAATGTTCCGAGACTATGAAGGTATTTGCTCGCTTCCCAATGGCAGTGAAAGAGAGTATCTTATTGAATTAGAAAAAAAAATGTCCTTCATTTGGAAGTATTTTTACACCCAATGTGATGACTGGTGGAAACATATCAATAATTTCTCAAATCTACAGAAAACCGAGACTAAATTGAAACAATAGATGATAATTATCCGTAGAACCGTTAAAAAGGATTATGAATGTTTTCTGCTCTGACATTGCACTGAGTCTAACAAGATTGTAATCAAAATATGAATGTAGGTGTAAAACTGCTGAAAAACCATTGACAATTTCTGAAACACAATTCATTGATCTGGGACAGGGAATGGCCATTTAGCTTCAATAAGTCTGACTGTGTGACGGAGCTGAGCCCACCTACCCTTCTTCTCATTGTATCCACAAAAACATCGTCACATGCCTCTAGGCCCCATTTAATACTGCCACTGTAGTGTCCTTCCCTGGTAACTATTCCCTGCTTTATTATCCTTTGGGTGAAAATAATATCCTGATGTCCCTTTTATTGCTTCTGACTTTCAATTTTCTCTGTTACTCATTATTTTGGTTAAGGTTGAGCCTGTTTCATGCACTAAATGTTGTGAATTCCTTTAAAACATTTCAATACTGATGTATCTTGCCCAAACAAAATACATCAAACCCCTTCACCCTTCCCTCAACCTAAACTCCTAACACCTTGAATCATCAATAAAGAGCGCATGGATGAATTACAACAATTGTTCATTCCTGTCTGGCGCAAAAATAAAACAGGAAGGGTGGCTCAACCGTGGCTTACAAAAGAAATTAGGGAAAGTATTAGATCCAAGGAGGAGAAATATAAAATGGCCAGAACAAGCAGCAAACCCCAGGATCGGGAGCAGTTTAGAATTCAATAAAGGAGAACAAAGGGATTGATAAAGAAGGGGAAAATAGAGTATGAGAGTAAGCTTGCAGAGAACATAAAAACTGACTGTAAAAGCTTCTATAGATATGTGAAGAGTAAAAGATTAATTAAGACAAATGTGGGTCCCTTACAGTCAGATATGTCAGAATTTATATAAAAGGGAAATACTGCCGATGATGGAAATCTGAAATATAAACAAGAAATGCTGGAAATACTCAGCAGGTCTGGCAGCATCTGTGCAGAGAGAAGCAGAGTTAACATTTCAGGTCAGAGACCCTTCTTCAGAACGGGGGAATTTATAATGGGGAACAAAGAAATGGCAGACCAATAAAATACATACTTTGGTTCTGTCTTCACAAAGGAGGACACTAATTCCTTCCCTGAAATGTTGGGGAACTGTCTGAAATCAGTATGAGTAGGGAAATGGTGTTGGGGAAATTGATGGGATTGAAGGCCGATAAATCCCCAGAGCCTGATAATCTACATCCCAGAATACTTAAGGAAGTGGCCCTAGAAATAGTAGATGCATTGCTGGTCATTTTTCAAAATTCTATAGACTCTGGAACAGTTCCAACAGATTGGAGTGTAGCTAATGTAACCCCACTATTTAAAAAAGGAAGTAGAGAGAAAACAGGGAATTATAGACCAGTCAGCCTGACATCAGTAGTGGGGAAAATGCTAGAGTCCATTATAAAAGATGTAATAGCAGAGCACTTGGAAAACAATGACAGGATCGGACAAAGTCAACATGGATTTACGAAGGGGAAATCATGCTTGACAAATCTACTGGAATTATTTTGAGGATGTAACTAGTGGAATAGATAAGAGAGAACCAGTGGATATGGTATATTTGGACTTTCAGAAGCTTTTGATCAGGTCCCACATAAGAGATTAGCATGCAAAATTAAAGCACATGGGATTGGGGGTAAGGTACTGACATGGATAGAGAACTGGTTGGCAGTCCTGCTCAGGTCAGGAAAAAAGTACCTGACCGAACCACCATGGACCCAAGTCCGACCCGGCCCGAGACCCTCCGATTTTGCCCCGAGCCCGATCCGACCCGAACTCGACACTGCCCAAGCCCGACCCGACCGTCCCTTTACTGACCATCCGACTGAGAAGCTCCACGAAGCTACAGCACATGCGTGATGATGTCATAGTGACGTCACTCACTCACTGCACAGATTCAGTTTCCTCCCTGACTCCCAGCTCGGGTAAGTTTTAAAAAAAAATTTCAATATTTACCAGCAGAGCACTTAACGTGTGTGTTCGGCCTGACCTGACCCGACCCGACTTGACCTGGACTCGGCCCAAACGCCGTACCCTGTCATCGTTTGGTCCCGTCAGGTTTGGGTCAGGTAGCAGGCCTCTAGTTGGCAGACAGGAAACAAAGAGTAGGAATAAACGGGTCCTTTTCCAAGTGGCAGGCAGTGACTAGTGGGGTAGCGCAGGGATCAGTGCTCGGACCCCAGCGGCGGCGCAGTGGTTAACACCGCAACCTCACAGCTCCGAGGACCCTGGTTCAATTCCGGGTACTGCCTGTGTGGAGTTTGCAAGTTCTCCCTGTGTCTGCGTGGGTTTACTCCAGGTGCTCCGGTTTCCTCCCACATGCCAAAGACTTGCAGGTTGATAGGTTAATTGGCCATTATAAAATTGCCCCTAGTATAGGTAGGTGGTAGGGAAATATAGGGACAGGTGGGGATGTGGTAGGAATATGGAATTAGTGTAGGATTAGTATAAATGGGTGGTTGATGGTCAGCACAGACACGGTGGGCCGAAGGGCCTGTTTCAGTGCTGTATCTCTAAACTATTCACAATATATATTCATGATATAGATGAGGGAATTCAATATAATATATTCAGGTTTGCAGATGACACAAAGCTGGGTGGGAGTGTGAGCTGTGAGGTGGATGCAGAGAAGCTCCAGTGTGATTTGGACAGATTGAGTGAGTGGGCAAATACATGGCAGATGCAGTATAATGTGGATAAATGTGAGGTTATCCACTTTGGCAAAAACAGAAAGGCAGATTATTATCTCAACGGCGATCGATTGGGAAAGGGGGAACCTGGGTGTCCTTGTGCACCAGTCACTGAAAGTAAGCATGCAGGTGCAGCAGACAGTTAAGAAGGCAAATGGTATGTTGGCTTTCAGAGCAAGAGGATTTGAGTGCAGGAGCAAGGATGTCTTGCTGCAGAAAGAGAAGGTCATGGAAGCTCGTGAGTTCAAGGGAGGGAACAGCGATATCCTGGAGCATGTCAATATTACAAAGGAGGAGGTGTTGGAGGTTTTGAAGTGCATTAAGGTGGATAAATCCCCAGGGCCTGACCAGGTGTATCCTAGGATGCTATGGGATGCAAGGGAGGAGATTGCTGGGGCCCTGGCTGAGATTTTTGTATCGTTATCGACGGGTGAGGTACCGCAAGACTGGAGGATAACTAATGTTGTGCCTTTATTTAAGAAGGGCAGCAGCGATAAGCCAGGGAACTACAGGCCAGTGAGCCTTACATCAGTGGTGGGAAAGTTATTGGAAGGGAATCTGAGAGACAGGATTTATATGCATCTGGAAAGGCATGGTCTGATTAGGGATAGTCAGCATGGCTTTGTGCGTGGGAAATCATGTCTCACGAATTTGATTGAGAAAGTGACCAAGAGGATTGACGAGGGCAGGGCGATGGACTTTGTCCACATGGACTTTAGCAAGGCCTTTGACAAGGTCCCGTTTGGTAGGCTGATCCAGAAGGTTCGAACACATGGGATCCAGGGTGAGCTTCCAATTGGATACAAAATTGGCTTGGTGATGGGAGGCAGAGGGTGGGAGTGGAGGGTTGTTTTTGAGATTGGAGGCTGGTGACCAGTGGTGTGCCGCAGGGATCGGTGCTGGGCCCTCTGTTGTTTGTCATATATATTAATGACTTGGATGTGAATGTAAGGGACATGGTTAGTAAGTTCGCAGATGACACCAAAATTGGTGGTATAGTGGACAGTGAAGAAGGTTGTCTAAGGTTACAACAGGATATAGATCAACTGGGAAAGTGGCAAGGGATTGGCAAATGGAATTTAACGCAGACAAGTGCGAAGTGATGCATTTTGGGAAGTTAAACCAGGGCAGGACATATACAGTGAATGTCAGAGCCCTGGGGAGTGTTGTTGAGCAGAGAGACCTCGGGGTGCAAGTAAATAGTTCCCTGAAAGTGGCAACACAGGTAGACAGGGTGGTGAAGAAGGCGTATGGCATGCTTGCCTTCATCGGCCGAGGCATTGAGTACAAGAGTTGGGACGTCATGTTACAGTTGGACAGAACATTGGTTAGGCCACATTTGGAGTACTGTGTGCAGTTCTGGTTACCGCACTACAGGAAAGATGTGATTAAGCGAGAGAGGGTGCAGAAAAGATTCACAAGGATGTTGCCTGGTTTGGAGGACTTGAGTTAGAGAGTCATAGAGAGAAACAGCACTGAAACAGGCCCTTCGGCCCACCGAGTCTGTGCCGATCAACAACCACCCATTTATACTTATCCTACATTAATCCCATATTCCCATCATTCTCCTAACACCTACCTACACTAGGGGCAATTTACAATGGCCAATTTACCTATCAACCTGCAAGTCTTTGGCTGTGGGAGAAAACCGGAGCACCCGGCAGAAACCCACGCGGTCACAGGGGGAACTTGCAAATTCCGCACAGCAGTACCCAGAGCCGAACCCGAGTCGCTGGAGCTGTGAGGCTGCAGTGCTAACCACTGTGCCGCCCGAGAGATTGGATAGGCAGAGTCTGTTTTCCCTTGAGCGAAGGAGGCTGAGAGGGGACATGACAGAGGTATATAAAATTATGAGAGGCATAGATAGGGTAGATAGCCAGAATCTGTTTCCCATGGTAGGGGTGACTAAAACTAGAGGGCATAGATTTAAGGTGAAAGGGAGGAGGTTTAAAGGGGATCAAAGGGGTAAATTTTTCACACAAAGAATAGTGGGTATCTGGAATGAGCTGCCAGAGGAGGTGGTGGAGGCAGGAACAGTAGTGACATTTAAGAGGCATCTGGACAGGTACTTGAATGAGCAAAGTATAGAGGGATATGGAATTAATGCAGGCAGGTGGGATTAGTATAGATAGGCATTGTGGTCAGCTTGGACGTGGTGGGCCGAAGGGCCTGTTTCTATGCTGTATGACTCTATGACTCTAATTATACAAGGCCTTGGTGAGACCACATCTGGAGTATTGCGTGCAGTTTTGGTCTCCATATGTGTGGAAGGATGTTCTTGTTATGGAGGGAGTGCAGCAAAGGTTCACCAGACTGATTCCTGGGATGGCAGGACTGACGTATGAAGAGAGATTGGGTCGATCAGGCTTGTATTCGCTAGAGTTTAGAAGAATGAGAGGGGATCTCATAGAAACCTACAAAATTCTAACAGGACTGGACAGACGAGATGCAGGAAGGATGTTCCCGATGGCGGGGGAGTCCAAGACCAGGGGTCACAGTCTAAGGATAAGAGGTCAGCTATTTAGGACTGAGATGAGGAGGGATTTCTTCACCTAGAGAGTGGTGAACCTGTGGAATTCTCTACCACAGAAAGCAGTTGAGGCCAAATCATTAAATATATTCAAGAAAGAGTTAGATATAATTCTTAGGGCTAAAGGGATCAAGGGATACGGGGAGAAAGAGGGAACAGGGTACTTAGTTTGGTGATCAGCCATGATCGTATTGAAGGGCCGAATGGCCTACTTCTGCTCCTATTTGTTTTCTATCTTTATGAATCCTCTCTGCACCTTCAGAATGGCAGTAACCTTTACCTATGACCATGTGACTGTAAAAGCGAACACAGTACGCCAGAGAACTTACCCAAGTCCTGAAACAATAGCAATGTATCTCCTGGCTGTTCAGAGTCTGTCCATCTGTCCGTCCACACAATACACCAGATAACCTGCTCAAGCTCTGATACAATAACTGTGCAATTTCTATTTACAGTTAGAGAGGTTTCAGAAGGTAATTTTACAGCTTAGGTCAAAGTCAGTTGAAGGAATGGTTGTTCTTCATAGAATGATGAAATTTGGGAACGTGGAAGAGGCAGAACTGGAGGTTAAAGACAAAGGTTTGGGGCGAGGCCATGGTGGGATCTGAAAACAAGAATGAGAATTTTTAAATCGAGGCATTGCCAGACCAGCAGCCAATGTTGGTCAGCGAGTACAGGGGTGATAGTTGAACGAGACTCAGTGTCAGTCGGATATGGGTAGTAGAGTTTAGTATGTGCTCAAGTTTATGGAGGGAGAAAGGTGGGAGGCTGGCCAGGAGAACATTGGAATAGCTGAGTCTAGAGGTCAGACATTGATTTTAGTTTAGTTTAGAGATACAGCACTGAAACAGGCCCTTCGGCCCACCGAGTCTGTGCCGACCATCAACTACCCATTTCTACTAATCCTACACTAATTCCATGTTCCTACCACATCCCCACCTGTCTCTATATTTCCCTACCACCTACCTATACTAGGGGCAATTTATAATGGCCAATTTACCTATCAACCTGCAAGTCTTTGGTGTGTGGGAGGAAACTGGAGCACCCGGAGGAAACCCACGCAGACACAGGGAGAACTTGCAAACTCCACACAGGCAGTACCCGGAATTGAACCTGGGTCGCTGGAGCTGTGAGGCTGCGGTGCTAACCACTGCGCCACAGTGGGTCACAGCAGCAAATGAGCTGAGGAAGGGGCAGAGATGGGCGATATTATGGAGATGGAAGTAAGTGTTCTTTGTACTCGGGAGGATATTTGGTCAGAAACTCAGTTATGAGTCAGATCAAATGCCGCTTGGAACTTTTGTACATTCTGTCTGACCCTCTCCCAATGCACACAGTATCCCAAATAATCTGTCTAAGGCCGAATATATTAACAATGTGACTCCTGACTGTTCACAATCTGAACCCCTCCCACTGATATCCAATGACCTGTTTTGCATTTATACAGAAGGGAAGCACGACTGACAGTTTCACAGATTGATCCATTGGAACAAGGTGTCCAAACTTTTCGCGTTGGGGACCGTGAGATGAGAGTAACTGCCCGTGATATCAGGGCAGCGTTTGACCAATCAAGGAACCTTCGTGAAACTGGAGTGAATGGGAGTCAGGGGGAAAACTCTCTTCTGGTTAGAGTCGTACCTTGTCCAAAGGAAGATGGTTGTGGTATGTGGAGGTCAATGATCTCAGTCCCAGGACATCACTGCAGGCATTCCTCAGGGTAGTGCCCTCGGCGCAACCACCTTCATCAATGACCTTTCTTCAATCATAAGGTCAGAAGTGGGGATGTTCGCTGATGATTGCACAATGTTCAGCACCATTCGTGACTCAGATACTGAAGCAGTCCGTGTAGAAATGCAGCAAGACCTGGACAATATCCAGGCTTGGGTTGGTAAGTGGCAAGTAACATTCGCACCACACAAGTGCCAGACAATGATCATTTCCAACAAGAGTGAATTTAACCATCTACCCTTGACATTTAATGGCATTGCCATCGCTGAATCCCCCACTATCAACATCCATGGGGCTACCATTGACCAGAAATTGAACTGGAGTAGCCATATAAATACCGTGGCTACAAGAGCAGGTCAGAGGCTAGGAATCCTGCAGCGAGTAACTCGCCTCCTGATTCCGCAAAGCCTGTCCACCACCTACAAGGCACAAGTCAGGAGTGTGATGGAATACTCTCCACTTGCCTGGATGGGTGCAGCTCCAACAACACTCAAGAAGCTCGACACCATCCAGAAGAAAGCAGCCCACTCAATTGGCACCCCATCTACAAATATTCACTCCCTCCACCACTGACACACAGTGGCAGCAGTGTGTACCATCTACAAGATGCACTGCAGCGACACACCAAGGCTCCATAGACAGCACCTTCCAAACCCAAGACCTCCACCACATGGAAGAACAAGGGCAGCAGATGTAAGGGAACACCACCACCTGCAAGTTCCCCTCCAAGTCACACACCATCCTGACTTGGAACTACATCACCGTTCCTTCACTGTCGCTGGGTCAAAATCCTGGAACTCCCTTCCTAACAGCACTGTGGGTGTACCTCCCCCACATGGACTGCAGTGGTTCAAGAAGGCAGCTCACCACCACCTTCTCAACAGCAATAAATGCTCTCCAGCCAATGAAGCCCACATCCCAGAACTAAATAAAAAAAAATACAATTTTTATCTTGCATAGGGGACGAGCGAGACAGTTTCGGAAAGATAAAGGCTTAAAAATGTATCTTGCTATTAATCAAAACACAAATGTACATTTTTGTGAATGGTTTTAAATGAGCAGGCTAATTTATTGACTTACTTTCTCTTCACTATGTCAGACACTGATTTAATGAGATACCTGGCATTTTTCTGCTTGCACGAGTAGTCAGTGTTTGCCCGCACGCTTGTTATAGTGATGTGGAGCATTCCAGATAGATGTTCATCTGTCAGGAGTGATCTTCATTGCCCCTCTGTGTCCCCACCCCCCTCCCCACTCTGCATCTCCCCTGTCTGCATTCTCTCCCGCGTTCCCCCCTCTGCGTCACTCTCCCCACTCTGTGTCTGTCCACTGTGTCTGTCTGTCTGTGTGTGTCCCTCGTGTGTGTGTGTCCTGTGTGTCCCTCGTGTGTGTGTGTGTGCCCTGTGTGTCCCTCATGTGTGTGTGTCCCTCGTGTGTGTGTGTCCCTCGTGTGTGTGTGTGTGTCCCTCGTGTGTGTGTGTGTGTGTCCCTCGTGTGTGTGTGTGTGTGTCCCTCGTGTGTGTGTGTGTCCCAAGTGTGTCCCTCGTGTATGTGTGTGTGCGTCCCTCGTGTGTGTGTGTGTGTGTCCCTCGTGTGTGTGTGTGTGTGTGTGTCCCTCGTGTGTGTGTGTGTGTGTCCCATGTGTGTGTGTGTGTCCCATGTGTGTGTCCCTCGTGAGTGTGTGCGTGTGTCCCTCGTGTGTATGTGTGTGTGTGTCCCTTGTGTCTGTGTGCGTGTGTCCCTCGTCTGTGTGTCCCTCGTGTGTCTGTGTGTCCCTCGTGTGTCTGTGTGTCCCTCGTGTGTCTGTGTGTCCCTCGTGTGTCTGTGTGTCCCTCGTGTGTGTGTGTGTGTCCCTCGTCTGTGTGTGTGTCCCTCGTGTGTGTGTGTGTGTGTGTGTGTGTATGTGTGTGTGTGTCCCTCGTGTGTGTGTGTGTGTGTGTGTGTGTGTGTGTCCCTCGTGTGTGTGTGTGTGTGTGTGTCCCTCGTGTGTGTGCGTCCCTCGTGTGTGTGTGTGCCCCATGTGTGTGTGTGTGTGTGCCCCTCGTGTGTGTGTGTGTGTCCCTCGTGTGTGTGTGTGTGCCCCTCGTGTGTGTGTGTGTGTCCCGTGTGTGTGTGTGTCCCGTGTGTGTGTGTGTCCCGTGTGTGTGTGTGTGTGTCCCATGTGTGTGTGTGTGTCCCATGTGTGTGTCCCTCGTGAGTGTGTGCGTGTGTCCCTCGTGTGTATGTGTGTGTGTGTCCCTTGTGTCTGTGTGCGTGTGTCCCTCGTCTGTGTGTCCCTCGTGTGTCTGTGTGTCCCTCGTGTGTCTGTGTGTCCCTCGTGTGTGTGTGTGTCCCTCCTGTGTGTGTGTGTGTGTGTGTCCCTTGCGTCTGTGTGTGTGTCTCCCTCGTGTGTGTGTGTGTGTGTCCCCCATGTCTGTGTCTGTGTGTCCCTCGTGTCTGTGTCCCTCGTGTGTGCTTGTGTGTCCCTCGTGTGTGTGTGTGTGTGTGTCTGTGTGTGTGTGTCCCTCGTCTGTGTGTCCCTCGTGTGTCTGTGTGTCCCTCGTCTGTGTGTCCCTCGTGTGTCTGTGTGTCCCTCGTCTGTGTGTCCCTCGTGTGTGTGTGTCCCTCGTCTGCGTGTGTGTGTGTGTCTGTCCCTCATATGTGTGTGTGTGTGTGTGTGTCCCTCGTCTGTGTGTGTGTGTGTCCCTCGTCTGTGTGTGTGTGTGTGTCCCTAGTCTGTGTGTGTGTGTCCCTCGTATGTGTGTGTGTGTTCCCCGTGTCTGTGTGTCCCTCGTGTGTGTGTGTGTGTGTCCCTCATGTGTCTGTGTGTGTCTGTGTGTGTGTGTGTCCCTCGTCTGTGTGTCCCTCGTGTGTCCCTCGTCTGTGTGTGTCCCTCGTCTGCGTGTGTGTGTGTGTCCCTCGTGTGTGTGTGTCCCTCGTCTGTGTGTGTGTGTCCCTCGTCTGTGTGTGTGTGTGTGTCCCTCGTCTGTGTGTGTGTGTCCCTCGTCTGTGTGTGTGTGTGTGTCCCTCGTGTGTCTGTGTGTGTGTTCCTCGACTGCGTGTGTCCCTCGCCTGTGTGTCTGTGTGTGTGTGTCCCTCGTCTGTGTGTGTGTGTCCCTCGTCTGTGTGTGTGTGTCCCTCGTCTGTGTGTGTGTGTGTCCCTCGTGTGTGTGTGTGTGTCCCTCGTCTATGTGTGTGTGTGTCCCTCGTGTGTGTGTGTGTGTGTCCCTCGTGTGTGTGTGTGTCCCATGTGTGTGTCCCTCGTGTGTGTGTGCGTGTGTCCTTCGTGTGTATGTGTGTGTCTGTGTGTGTGTGTCCCTTTTGTCTGTGTGTGTCCCTCGTGTGTGTGTGTGTCTGTGTCTGTGTGTCCCTCGTGTCTGTGTGTGTGTCCCTCATGTGTGTGTGTCTGTGTGTCTGTGTCCCTCGTCTGTGTGTCCCTTGTGTGTCTGTGTGTCCCTCGTCTGAGTGTCCCTCGTGTGTGTGTGTGTGTCCCTCGTCTGTGTGTGTGTGTCCCTCGTCTGTGTGTGTGTGTGTGTGTCCCTCGTCTGTGTGTGTGTGTCATTCGTGTGTGTGTGTGTGTGTGTGTGTGTCCCTCGTGTGTGTGTGTCCCATGTGTGTGTCCCTCGTGTGTGTGTGTGTGTGTCCCTCGTCTGTGTGTGTGTGTGACCCTCGTGTGTGTGTCTGTGTGTGTGTGTGTGTCTGTGTGTGTGTGTGTCCCTCGTGTGTGTGTGTGTCTGTGTGTGTGTGTCCCTCGTGTGTGTGTGTGTGTCCCTCGTGTGTGTGTGTGTGTCCCTCGTGTGTGTGTGTGTGTCCCTCGTGTCTGTGTGTCCCTCGTGTCTGTGTGTCCCTCGTCTGTGTGTCACTCGTGTGTCTGTGTGTCCCTCGTCTGTGTGTCCCTCGTGTGTGTGTGTGTCTGTCCCTCGTCTGTGTGTGTGTGTGTGTGTGTGTGCGTGTGTGTGTGTCCCTCATCTGTGTGTGTGTGTGTCCCTCATCTGTGTGTGTGTGTGTCCCTCATCTGTGTGTGTGTGTGTGTGTGTCCCTCGTCTGTATGTGTGTGTGTCCCTCGTCTGTATGTGTGTGTGTCCCTCGTCTGTGTGTGTGTGTGTCCCTCATCTGTGTGTGTGTGTGTCCCTCATCTGTGTGTGTGTGTGTGTGTCCCTCATCTGTGTGTGTGTGTGTGTGTCCCTCATCTGTGTGTGTGTGTGTGTGTGTGTGTGTGTGTGTGTGTGTGTGTCCCTCGTCTGTGTGTGTGTGTGTGTCCCTCGTCTGTGTGTGTGTCCCTCGTCTGTGTGTGTGTCCCTCGTCTGTGTGTGTGTGTGTGTCCCTCGACTGTGTGTGTCCCTCGTCTGTGTGTGTGTGTGTGTGTCCCTCGACTGTCTGTGTCCCTCGTCTGTGTGTGTGTGTCCCTCATCTGTGTGTGTGTGTGTGTCCCCCGTGTCTGTGTCTGTGTGTCCCCCGTGTCTGTGTCTGTGTGTCCCCCGTGTCTGTGTCTGTGTGTCCCTCGTGTCTGTGTGTCCCTCGTGTCTGTGTGTCCCTCGTGTCTGTGTGTCCCTCGTGTGTCTGTGTGTGTCCCTCGTGTGTCTGTGTGTGTCCCTCGTCTGTGTGTGTGTGTCCCTCGTCTGTGTGTGTGTGTCCCTCGTCTGTGTGTGTGTGTGTCCCTCGTCTGTGTGTGTGTGTGTTCCTCGTCTGTGTGTGTGTGTGTGTGTGTCCCTCGTCTGTGTGTGTGTCCCTCGTCTGTGTGTGTGTCCCTCGTCTGTGTGTGTGTCCCTCGTCTGTGTGTGTGTGTGTGTCCCTCGTCTGTGTGTGTGTGTGTGTCCCTCGTCTGTGTGTGTGTGTGTGTCCCTCGTGTGTCTGTGTGTGTTCCTCGACTGTGTGTGTCCCTCGTCTGTCTGTGTGTGTGTGTCCCTCGTCTGTGTGTGTGTGTCCCTCGTCTGTGTGTGTGTGTCCCTCGTCTGTGTGTGTGTATCCTCGTCTGTGTGTGTGTGTCCCTCGTCTGTGTGTGTGTCCCTCATCTGTGTGTGTGTGTGTGTCCCTCATCTGTGTGTGTGTGTGTGTGTGTCCCTCGTCTGTGTGTGTGTGTGTGTGTGTGTGTGTCCCTCGTCTGTGTGTGTGTGTCCCTCGTCTGTGTGTGTGTGTGTGTGTGTCCCTCGTCTGTGTGTGTGTCCCTCGTCTGTGTGTGTGTCCCTCGTCTGTGTGTGTGTCCCTCGTCTGTGTGTGTGTGTGTGTCCCTCGACTGTGTGTGTCCCTCGTCTGTGTGTGTGTGTGTGTCCCTCGACTGTGTGTGTCCCTCGACTGTGTGTGTCCCTCGACTGTGTGTGTGTCCCTCGTCTGTGTGTGTGTGTCCCTCGTCTGTGTGTGTGTGTGTGTCCCCCGTATCTGTGTCTGTGTGTCCCCCGTGTCTGTGTCTGTGTGTCCCCCGTGTCTGTGTCTGTGTGTCCCTCGTGTCTGTGTGTCCCTCGTCTGTGTGTGTGTGTCCCTCGTCTGTGTGTGTGTCCCTCGTCTGTGTGTGTGTGTCCCTCGTCTGTGTGTGTGTGTCCCTCGTCTGTGTGTGTGTGTGTCCCTCGTCTGTGTGTGTGTGTGTCCCTCGTCTGTGTGTGTGTGTGTTCCTCGTCTGTGTGTGTGTGTGTGTGTGTGTCCCTCGTCTGTGTGTGTGTCCCTCGTCTGTGTGTGTGTGTGTGTCCCTCGTGTGTCTGTGTGTGTTCCTCGACTGTGTGTGTCCCTCGTCTGTCTGTGTGTGTGTGTCCCTCGTCTGTCTGTGTGTGTGTGTGTCCCTCGTCTGTGTGTGTGTGTCCCTCGTCTGTGTGTGTGTGTCCCTCGTCTGTGTGTGTGTCCCTCGTCTGTGTGTGTGTCCCTCGTCTGTGTGTGTGTCCCTCGTCTGTGTGTGTGTATCCTCGTCTGTGTGTGTGTGTCCCTCGTCTGTGTGTGTGTGTGTGTCCCTCGTGTGTCTGTGTGTGTGTGTCTCTCAACTGTGTGTGTCCCTCGTCTGTGTGTGTGTGTGTGTGTCCCTCGTCTGTGTGTGTGTGTGTGTGTCCCTCGTCTGTGTGTGTGTGTGTGTGTCCCTCGTCTGTGTGTGTGTGTGTGTCCCTCGTCTGTGTGTGTGTGTGTGTCCCTCGTCTGTGTGTGTGTGTGTGTCCCTCATCTGTGTGTGTCTGTGTGTGTGTCCCTCGTCTGTGTCTGTCTGTTCCCTGTGTGTGTGTGCGCGTGTGTGTGTGTCCCCTCTGTGTGCGTGTGCGCATCTGTGTAAGAGTCCTGTCTGTATGTTTGTGTGTCCTGTCTGTATGTTTGTGTGTGTATGTCCCCACTGCGTGTGTGTGTCCTCTATGTGCGTTTGTGTATCCCCACTGTGTGTGCGTGCGTCCCTTCTGTGTGCGTGCGTGTGTGTGTCCCCTGTGTGTGATGTGTGTATCTGTGTGTGTGTCCCCTCTGTGTGCATGTGTGTCTGTGTATGTGTCCTGTCTGTATGTTTGTGTGTTCTGTGTGTGTGTCTCCCCACTGCGTGTGTGTGTCCTCTATGTGCGTTTGTGTATCCCCTCTGTGTGCGTGCATCCCCTCTGTGCGTGTGCGTCCCTTCTGTGTGCGTGTGTGTGTATCCCCTCTGTGTGCATGTGTGTATCTGTGTGTGTGTCCCCTCTGTGTGCGTGTGTGTCTGGGTATGTGTCCTGTCTGTATGTTTGTGTGTTCTGTGTGTGTGTGTGCGCGCATGTGCATGTGTCCCCACTCTGTGTGTGTGTGTCTCTCCTCTGTGTGTTGTGCGTGCGCCCATCTGTGCGGGCCCCACCCTGACTGCACCACCTGCCTATGTGCGCCCTCCACCCCCTCTGAGCGCCCCCACCCCCTCCCCCCAACCCTCGACGTGTCTCGCCCCTCCCCCACCCCCATGCCCACTTCTCTCTCTCTCTCTCTCGCTCTGTTTCCCTCCCCTCTCTCTGTCTATCTCCCCCTTTCACTCTTACCCTCTCTGTCCTCCTTTTTCTCTCTCTGTCAGTTGCAGAGAGTGAGAAAGCTCAGTTGATGTTTTTTCAGTGTATTTAAAAAATCGAAAGTCTGTTACACAGCTGACAGGTGCTGACAGTGGGAACTGCAGTTTCCCAACTTCGGACAGATTTGGGGCTTTCCAGTGGGTACTGACTGTATTTTTAAAAAGCCCACCAGAAAACCACAAACTTGTCCGATGTTGGGAAACCACAGTTCCCACTGTCAGCTTCGAAACTGACTTGGGATTTTTTTTTTTTTAAAGCTGGTCTGCAGGAAGAAGCCAGTGCAGAATTTCTCATCTCCAGTCACAGATTCCTGGTGAGGATGAGGAACAGCCTGGTCTAGTTTACATCTACAGGCTGCATGGAAACCATTGGTGGGTCAGATCCTGGCCCAGGGGCTGTATGTTGGATAACACTGCACGAGAACATCTTGTGTCATAAAACCTGTTAGTTAGAGATACAGCACTGAAACAGGCCCTTCAGCCCACCGAGTCTGTGCCGACCATCAACCACCCATTTATCCTAATCCTACATTCCTACCACATCCCCACCTGTTCCTATATTTCCCTACCACCTACCGATACTAGGGGCAATTTTTATAATGGCCAATTTACCTATCAACCTGCAAGTCTTTGGCTGTGGGAGGAAACCGGAGCACCCGGAGGAAACCCACGCCGACACAGGGAGAACTTGCAAACTCCACACAGGCAGTACCCGGAATCGAACCCGGGTCGCTGGAGCTGTGAGGCTGCAGTGCCAACCACTGCGCCACTGTGCCGCCCACCATGTGTCAATTTGTATTGAGATGCCTGTCGGATGGGGTAGACTGGATAGTATTAAGCATCAGAGGGAAAATATCACCACCTTCGAAGAGTCCACGTTCAGCAATTATTAGAATCAAGTGAGAATTTTTCACTTTCAAGCAGGGTTTACCATTTCCAGGGTTTTAATTTCTACACACATCTCTATCTAAGCTGTTAATTAAATCACAATATTTCACTGAATAATAAAATGATACTGTAAAGCTGTTTTTAAGTCATTGCAACTGACATAGAGAACCGCTTTCTGTCTGTTCTATTTGAAGATGTTCAACAGAAACACAAGGAAACACTCCGGATACAAACTGAGTCACTGAGAGTGAACACTATCCTAATAAAGGAGAAGGTTAAGATTTTCCAGCTGGTTGATCGATACGCTGAGCGAACGGTCATTTCTACTGTTCGAGATCAGACACTTGTAGAACATGAGCTGCTGGCAAGAGGCCGAGACCATGAAGACTGCAGAGAGAAACATCTCCAGAGAGAACTGGAAAAAATCCAAACTGATCAGTTGTTCCAGAGCAGTTTTTCCCAAAGAAAATCCAAATCTGGGAGTTTAGCAGTGGTGCGTGGAGTCCCGGGAATTGGAAAGACAACATTGGTACAAAAGATTGTTTATGACTGGGCCACTGGGAAAATATACCCAAAATTTCAATTTGTTTTCAGTTTTAAATTCCGTGAGTTGAACGCTATTAACTGTAGAATAAACCTGAGGAAACTAATACTGGATCTGTATCCTTACTTTGAGAATCTTCTGGGAGAGCTCTGGAAGAATCCAGAGGGATTACTGTTTATATTCGATGGTTTGGATGAATTCAAGGACAGGTTCGATTTTGCTGACAATCGGAGAAATACAGAAGCTCAGTCCATGTGTACAGATCCCGAATGCTGGTGTGAAGTGTCTGACATTGTGTACAGTTTAATACAGCACAAGCTGCTCCCAGGTTGTTCAGTGCTAGTGACCAGCCGTCCCACTGCTTTACATTTATTGGAAAAGGCTGAGATCAGTGTCTGGGCTGAAATCCTGGGATTTGTTGGTGATGAACGGAAGGAATATTTCAACAAGTTTTTTGAAGATCGGACGGTGGCAGCAGCTGTTTTCAAACACGTGGAGGAGAACGAGATCCTGTACACCATGTGTTACAACCCTTCCTACTGCTGGATTCTCTGTCTGTCACTGGGTCCCTTCTTTACACAAAGAGACAGGAAACAGCAGCAAGTTCCCAAGACCATCACCCAAGTTTATTCTTATTATATTTATAACATTCTGAAAAACCATGGCCGAGAGATTGAAAGCCCTTGTGATGTATTACTAAAGATTGGTCAGATGGCCTTCACAGGAGTCTCTGAGAAGAAGATTGTGTTTAGAAATGAAGATTTGATCGAGTACAGTCTGCAACCTTCCCACTTCCTGTCTGGGTTCATAATGGAACTTTTGGAGAGAGATGATTCTGTTCAGAGGGTGGTTTACACATTCACACACCTCACCATCCAAGAGTTTGTAGCCGCAATCCCACAATTCTTGACTCCTGATCCCGGGAACATCCCGAAACTCCTGAATGAAGCCCACAGCAAGGAGGATGGGAGGTTTGAGATATTTCTCCGTTTTGTTGCTGGTCTCACCTCCTCACACTCAGCTCAGCCCCTACAGGAGGTTCTGGGTCCATTTTCTCATCAAACAACCTGCCAAGTGATTGACTGGGTGAAGGAGAAGATTGAAGGACAAATTGGAAACACAGAGGGTAAAAGAAACCTCCTGAACACATTGTACTACCTGTTTGAGTCTAAGAATAAAGCACTGGTTCAGGCCACAGTCGGATCGGTGGAAACATTTCGTGGATTGGACCTGAAACCAATTGACTGTGCGGTCCTGTCTCATGTCATTGCACTCTGTGATACAATAAAAGAATTTGATCTGGAGTCCTGCAACATACAGTTTGAAGGACTCCAGCGGCTGAGACCTTCACTTCACAAATGCCAGGTGTTGAGGTAATTATTTATTTGTCTCCAACTGTTGGATGAATTGTAGAACAAAGAACAGTACAGCACAGGAACAGGCCATTCGGCCCTCCAAGCCTGCGCCGATCATAATGTCTGTCTAAGCTAAAACCTTCTGCACTTCCGAGGTCCGTATCCCTCTATTCCCATCCTATTCATGTATTTGTCAAGATGCCTCTTAAACGTCTCTATGGTACCTGCCTCCACCACCTCCCCCAGCAACAAGTTCCAGACACTCACCACCCTCTGTGTAAAGAACTTGCCTCGCACATCCCCTCTAAACTTTGCCCATCGCACCTTAAACCTATGTCCCCTAGTAACTGACTCTTCCACTCTGGGAAAAAGCTTCTGACTATCCACTCTGACCATGCCACTCATAACTTTGTAAATCTCTATCATGTCACCCCTCCACCTCCGTCATTCCAGTGAAAACAATCCGAGTTTCTCCAACCTCTCCTCATAGCTAATGCCCTCCAGACCAGGCAAAATCCTGGTAAATCTCCTCTGTACCCGCTCCAAAGCCTCCACGTCCTTCTGGTAGTGTGGCGACCAGAATTGCACGCAATATTCTAAGTGTGGCCTAACTAAGGTTCTGTACAGCTGCAACATGACTTGCCAATTTTTATACTCTATGCCCCGACCAATGAAGGCAAGCATGCCGTATGCCTTCTTGACTAGCTTATCCACCTGCGTTGCCAGTTTTAGTGACCTGCGGACATGTACGCCCAGATCTCTCTGCCTGTCGATACTCCTAAGGGTTCTGCCATTTACTGTATACTTCCCACCTGCATTAGACCTTCCAAAATGCATTACCTCACAATTGTCCGGATTAAACTCCATCTGCCATTTCTCCGCCCAAGTCTCCAACCGATCTATATCCTGCTGTATCCTCTGACAATCCTCATTACTATCCGCAATTCCACCAACTTTTGTGTCGTCCGCAAACTTACTAATCAGACCAGCTACATTTCCCTCCAAATCATTTATATATAATACAAACAGCAAAGGTCCCAGTGCTAATCCCTGCGGAACACCACTAGTCACATCCCTCCATTCAGAAAAACACCCATCCACTGATACCCTCTGTCTTCTGTGACCGAGCCAGTTCTGTATCCATCTTGCCAGCTCACCTCTGATCCCGTGTGACTTCACCTTTTGTACCAGTCTGCCGTGAGGGACCTTGTCAAAGGCTTTACTGAAGTCCATATAGATAACATCCACTGCCCTTCCTTCGTCAATCATCTTTGTCACTTCCTCAAAAAACTCCATCAAGTTAGTGAGACACGACCTCCCCTTCACAAAACCATGCTGCCTCTCGCGAATAATTCAATTTGTTTCCAAATGGGAGTAAATCCTGTGCCGAAGAATCCTCTCCAATAATTTCCCTAACACTGACGTAAGGCTCATCGGCCTGTAATTTTCTGGATTATCCTTGCTACCCTTCTTAAGCAAAGGAACAACATTCTCCAGTCCTCTGGGACCTCACCTGCAGCCAATGAGGATACAAAGATTTCTGTCAAGCCCCCAACAATTTCCTCCCTTGTCTCCCTCAGTATTCTGGGGTAGATCTGATCAGGCCCTGGGGACTTATCTACCTTAATGTTTTTCAAGACGCCCAACACCACCTCCTTTTTGATATCGGCATTACCCAGACTATCTACACTCCCTTCCCTGGACTCATCATCCACCAACTCCTTCTCTTTGGTGAATACTGATGCAAAGTACTCATTTAGTACCTCACCTATTTCCTCTGGATCCACACATAGATTCCTTCCTTTGTCCTTGAGTGGGCCAACCCTTTCCCTGGCAAACCTGTTGCTCTTTATATACGTATAAAAAGCTTTGGGATTCTTCTTAATCAATCGTGACAACAGACATAGATTCTGTTGTTGCTCCATAATGAAGGGAAGCAAACAGTTCAGCTCAATGAGAGAGGCAGATCCAACACAAAGATGACCAATAATAAAGGGATGAGTTAGTAATTCTCTCAGGACTAGAGAACCCAAAATGGATCCTTGTGAACTATTAAGGATTTTACAGTCTTCATATGATCAGTCATACAGGTCACAGGAAAGGGCTGATAGTTTAATTATGAAAAATCATTATCGATTGCTGTTTTTCTTCTTGTCTGTGATACATCCATTGAAGAGACACGTAGGCCAGCAGTCCGTGTACACAGAGCATCACACCCTCTTCTCGATGTGTACCATTAAGTGACGGTTACTGAAGTGTCAGCTCCCATAAGATGTGGAAGTTGGAACTGCAAACATTCAGTAACTAAGAGCAGAGCATCCGGGCAGTGACCAGCTGGTGGGAGAGCTGACCTTTCCCCACAGGGTCTTGTTACATTACCTTAAAGCATCAATGACCCAGCAAATACAGGTCACTCAAATAGACTCTTCTGACTCAGGTGGGAGTCCTGGCTGAAGGTCATGGAGTCAGGCCCCCTTTCTCATCATCCAGGCCGATACTTCAGTGAATTTGGGAGCTCAAATCAGCTGGGATAAAGGTTTAAATCGAACAGGTGGTGGGGTATTGGTCCTGAAGTACTGTCACATACAGGCCAGCGGTGGGGCTTCACACAAAGTTGGTGGCTCCTGGGTAAACTAGGGTAGTAAACCCAGTAGTTTCCCAGAATTGGTCCACTGTGTATGAGGTCCCGCTCGGAGGAAAGTTCCAAAAATTCTCCCAAAACTCTGGACCAGTTGAAATAAATAGAGAGCTAGTTTGATGAGGAATGAAGTGAGAGACTACCTTCCCCTATAAACTAAGAGAGCAGGGATATTTAAAACTTGTAACGGGACAGAATAAACTCTCCTTGTTAGATAAAATACTGGGGAGCAGAGTTTACAGCAGCAGGTAGCACTGTTTCACAATGTAACTAACCCTGAGGTATCATACAGATTAACATTGTATACAGAGTATAAAGTACAAGGAATCACCACTTTGTCATTTAGTTCAGGGAAAATCACCCTATTCCCCTAAAATCTGGGCCTTTAGCATCAGTAGAAATCAGACAAGTTTCTCCAACCATGACTGTGCCAGTTTCATAGTTCGACAGAATGAGATTCAACGTCAGTTAGAGGAAAATCTGGCTATTAGAATGAGAACATTACAGCGCAGTGCAGGCCCTTCGGCCCTCGATGTTGCGCCGACCTGTGAAACCATCTGACCTACACTATTCCATTTTCATCCATATGTCTATCCAATGACCACTTAAATGCCCTTAAAGTTGGCGAGTCTACTACTGTTGCAGGCAGGGCGTTCCACGCCCCTACTACTCTCTGAGTAAAGAAACTACCTCTAACATCTGTCCTATATCTATCACCCCTCAACTTAAAGCTATGTCCCCTCGTGTTTGCCATCACCATCCGAGGAAAAAGACTCTCACTATCCACCCTATCTAACCCTCTGATTATCTTGTATGTCTCTATTAAGTCACCTCTCCTCCTCCTTCTTTCCAACGAAAAAAACCTCAAGTCCCTCAGCCTTTCCTCGTAAGACCTTCCCTCCATACCAGGCAACATCCTAGTAAATCTCCTCTGCACCCTTTCCAAAGCTTCCACATCCTTCCTATAATGTGGTGACCAGAACTGCACGCAATACTCCAGGTGCAGTCTCACCAGAGTTTTGTACAGCTGCAGCATGACCTCGTGGCTCTGAAACTCGATCCCTCTCCTAATAAAAGCTAACACACCATATGCCTTCTTAACAGCCCTATTAACCTGGGTAGCAACTTTCAGGGATTTATGTACCTGGACACTAAGATCTCTCTGTTCATCTACACTACCAAGAATCTTCCCATTAGTCCAGTACTCTGCATTCCTGTTACTCCTTCCAAAGTGAATCACCTCACACTTTTCCGCATTAAACTCCACTTGCCATCTCTCAACCCAGCTCTGCAGCCTATCTATGTCCCTCTGTACCCTACAACATCCTTCGGCACTATCCACAACTCCACCGACCTTAGTGGCATCCGCAAATTTACTAACCCACCCTTCTACACCCTCTTCCAGGTCATTTATAAAAATGACAAACAGCAGTGGCCCCAAAACAGATCCTTGCGGTACACCACTAGTAACTAAACTCCAGGATGAACATTTGCCATCAACCACCACCCTCTGTCTTCTTTCAGCTAGCCAATTTCTAATCCAAAGCTCTAAATCACCTTCAACCCCATACTTCCGTATTTTCTGCAATAGCCCACCGTGGGGAACCTTATCAAACGCCTTACTGAAATCCATATACACCACATCCACTGCTTTACCCTCATCCACCTGTTTGGTCACCTTCTCGAAAAACTCAGTAAGGTTTGTGAGGCACGACCTACCTTTCACAAAACCGTGCTGACTATCGCTAATGAACTTATTCTTTTCAAGATGATTATAAATCCTGTCTCTTGTAACCTTTTCCAACATTTTACCCATAACCGAAGGAAGGCTCACAGGTCTATAATTACCAGGGCTGTCTCTACTCCCCTTCTTGAACAAGGGGACAACATTTGCTATCGTCCAGTCTTCCGGCACTACTCCTGTCGACAATGATGACATAAAGATCAAGGACAAAGTCTCTGCAATCTCCTCCCGGGCTTCCCAGAGAATCCTAGGATAAATCCCATCTGGCCCAGGGGACTTATCTATTTTCACACTTTCCAAAATTGCTAACACCTCCTCCTTGTGAACCTCAATCCCATCTAGCCTAGCAGTCTGAATCTCAGTATTCTCCTCGACAACATTTTCTTTCTCTACTGTAAATACTGACGAAAAATATTCATTTAACACTTCCCCTATCTCCTCTGATTCCACACACAACTTCCCACTACTATCCTTGATTGGCCCTAATCTAACTCTAGTCATTCTTTTATTCCTGATATACCTATAGAAAGCCTTAGGGTTTTCCTTGATCATATCCGCCAATGACTTCTCGTGTCCTCTCCTTGCTCTTCTTAGCTCTCCCTTTAGATCCTTCCTGGCTAGCTTGTAACTCTCAAGCGCCCTAACTGAGCCTTCACGTCTCATCCTAACATAAGCCTTCTTCTTCCCCTTGACAAGCGCTTCAACTTCTTTAGTAAACCACGGCTCCCTCGCTCGACAACTTCCTCCCTGCCTCACAGGTACATACTTATCAAGGACACGCAGTAGCTGCTCCTTGAATAAGCTCCATATTTCGATTGTGCCCATCCCCTGCAGTTTCCTTCCCCATCCTACGCATCCTAAATCTTGCCTAATCGCATCATAATTTTCTTCCCCCAGCTATAATTCTTGCCCTGCGGTATATACCTGTCCCTGCCCATTGCTAAGGTAAACCTAACCGAATTGTGATCACTATCACCAAAGTGCTCACCTACATCTAAATCTAACACCTGGCCGGGTTCATTACCCAGTACCAAATCCAATGTGGCATCGCCCCTGGTTGGCCTGTCTACATACTGTGTCAGAAAACCCTCCTGCACACACTGGACAAAAACTGACCCATCTAAAGTACTCGAACTATAGTATTTCCAGTCAATATTTGGAAAGTTAAAGTCCCCCATAACAACTACCCTGTTACTCTAGCCCCTGTCTAGAATCATTTTCGCTATCCTTTCCTCTACATCTCTGGAACTATTCGGAGGTCTTTGGAAGACTCCGAACAGCGTGACCTCTCCTCTCCTGTTTCTAACCTCGGCCCATACTACCTCAGTAGACGAGTCCTCAAACGTCCTTTCTGTCGCTGTAATACTCTCCTTGATTAACAATGCCACACCCCCTCCTCTTTTAAGTGTCTTCAATGTTTCCTGGGAAAAGCAAGTGAGAAAAATGATATCAGATCCAGGGTTTGATTCAGTTTGTTTCTCATTCTCTGTTTGTGTTTAGACTGAGGGGCAATAACGTGGGAGATTCAGGAGTGAAACTACTGTCTGAAGCTCTGAGGAACACTGACTGTAAAATGCAGAAACTGGAGTAAGTACCAGATGGTATTACTTTGTTTATACTAACTGGATATTGAAAATTGTATATTGTTATCAGTAACAGTAATAGTGTCATTATTTAACACTGATTAACCCTGATTCCTCTTATTTCTCTCACTGTAATCCCCAGTCTATGGGATGTCGGCCTGACTGATTCTTGTATTGAGGATCTCGCCTCTGCTTTCAGTACAAATCAGTCACTAACTGGTCTGAACCTGGGATCAAACACCTTCACAGACCGATCTGTCCCCGCTCTCAGCTGCCTCATAATGAACTGCAGGCGTCTGGAGCAGATCTGGTGAGAGTCTGTGTTATTGTTCAAATGTCTTTCAGTCACTTTTAGGGGTAACAATTGTCTGTGATTATGATTGAAATATTAATCCCAGTCTTCCTGTCATTTACGCTGTTGTTCAATCTGTCTAATTCCGCTTTAACTCGTAATCTGTTTCAGGCTTGTGGAGAATCGCTTCAGTTCAGTCCGAAAGAATCAGCTGAAGTCACTGCAAGACACAAGACCAAGGCTGAGAGTGACTGTGTGAACATTTTGATTTATAATTATTTATAATGGACATTTTTGGTTGATTTTTCTGTCCCTCCACTTTCAGCAGCTGTGCTTCAGGTTTAAATCCTATTGGATATTTAACTGGTTCCAGCTCGAGCTGAGTGAGCTTCATCTCCCATGGTGACGTCAAAAGGCCCAAGAACAGGGTCAGGAGACTGTGGTATTGACAGGACAGAGGTTCCTACAACTCTTCCAACTAGGAAAAGAAAGTGGTATTGATGTATCAGACCCACTCTCTGATTTCAATATGGAAGAATTTGTTAGTAAATTTAACTATGATATTGATTTTACTTGAACTAGAAACTCAGGTTAAAATAACCAAATTACTGAAATGATCTTGATGTAACTCAGCATGTATGGTGGGAATTAAAGCAGACAAAGTGAATTTAGAAAATTCCACCACATTATCCTGTGGTGGAAAGCATTATGGAATTGGGGAACTGCAGCCGAGATAAATCCTTGGATAAGAATCATTTCTCATGTCTAGCTCATAATCCAGTCAATCATTGTGATCCACTTAATCCGGAGGAGAAAAGACAGCAGCTGAAGAGCGAGCAGCCGTTAATCTGTGAGTCGAGTTGTTTAACCGCCAAACCGATAGTGTGTGCGGCCCTGTCGTTTCAGAGGTCAGACCACATCCAATGACAGTGATCCTCTTGTGATTGGGCGAGCTCACAGTAAGTGACTGCATCCCTGGTCACATTCTCCAGGAATACCTTCTGCATCCCGTGAGTAACTCGCGCCTTGAGCCCGAGATCCGCTTGACACCGTCACAGGAGAACAACCCCAGCTTCTCCAATCTATCCATGTCACTGAACCTCCTCATCCCCGCAGCCATTCTTGAGAAGCTGTTCTGCACTCTCTCTAATGCCTTAACACCCTTCCGAAAATGTGGCGTCCAGAACTAGACCCAATACTTGAAGCGAGGCCGGACCAGCTTTTTATAACTTCCTTTCTTTTGTACTCTATGCCCCTATCCATAAAGCCCAGGATCCCGAATGCTTTTACAACCTGCCCTGCCATCTACAATGATTTGTGGATATATACCCCCAGGTTGCTTTGCTCCTGAACTCCTTTAGAATTATACCCTTTTTTTTGCAGAAAACCTGCAAAGTCCTATTTTTACCTGGAACAATTCTATTGGAGAGACAGAAGATGCAGTCTCATCTCTTATTGATATACCAGAGATGGACATAGTATTAATCTCACATTCAGGGGCAATGCCAGCCAGTGATAAATTCCATATTTAACCCTCTCTTGCCTGTAGAAATCTCCGCAGTCCAGCAGCTCAGGGTTGCTGGCTATTCTTCCCTCTCAGTGACAGATTGTCAGATATTAACTATTGCACTATCCCAGCAAAGCCAGCCACTGCCTTCGCTCCTCCTGTGTCTCTGCACGATTGCTTTGTGAGGGCAGGTTTGTCAACAGCAAAAACCCTGCACGGAATGATCCCAAATTGAACTTCTTTAAGAGTCAAACCCCCAGCTTTCACCAATTCTCTGGCCTGTCCCCAAGTCCCAGTTCCTATGCTCAGATACTGATCAAAGTTAATTGCAGAACATTTCCATTAATTTTTGGCTGAATGAGTTCAGAGTTCCGCACAGTCCTGCTCCTGTCCCCTTGTAAGTGAGAGGCACGCAGTGTCCCCTCTCCCCCCCTACTGCCTGCAAACTCCATTCACTCAGTGTGCGGCAAAACATCTGCCAGTGGAGAGATCAAGGTCCCCGGGGAAAGGAGAAAACAGCAGCCTCCTTCCAGCAGTGCATTGCAGATGGGCTCAGAGATCAGCATTGAGGCTGCCGCAAGTTCAAGGGGAATCGGGGATGTGAGTAAGAGGCGGAGTGGAGCAGGATCTGGTTCTTGAACATGGAGGGAGTGGAGGGGGAAGGGAAGGGAGAGGACATTCGCGGGATGTGTATAAGAGGCGGAATGGAGCAGCATGTGATCCTGGAACACGGAAGGAGGGAAGGCAGAGGGCATTCCTGGGCTGTGTGTAAGAGGCGGAGTGGAGCAGGATCTGGTCCCGGAGGGAAGGGAGTGAGCAGAGCGAAGAGAAATGACATTCTTGGTTAAGGCCTGCCCGGGTCTGCAAATGAGACCTGACCCGAGCCCGACAGAACCCCATCCAACCCGGCCCGAGTCCTTCAATTTTTTCCCATGCCCAACCCGACCATCACTTAACTGACCTTCCGGGTTTCACTTTGTTTCTTACCTGCACAAGCTTAAAATAACTAACAAAACCACCTTTAAAGTCCAAAAAGTAAAGTAACATTAAAGTCACTTACCTGAGGTTGTGATAGAGTGTGTCCGAGCCGATCCGACCCGAATGCCGGACCTGGAAGTGTGAGCTGACCTGACCTGAACCCGACACGTCATCGGGTTCAGGTCTGGTTGTTGGCCTTTAAGAATGGCCAATTTGCTTATCAGCCTGCGGGTCTTTGGCTGTGGGGGAAGGCCGGGGCAGCTGGCGGAGGCCCACGCGTTCACAAGGGGAGCTTGCGGGCTCCGAGCGGGCGGTGCCCAGGGCTGAACCCGGGTTGCTGGAGCTGTGAGCCTGTGGTGCTAGCCACTGCCTGTGTCACCCCGCGAGAGATGGATGTATATTGGAAACAAAGTTGGCGAAATTTTCCAGTTCAGGACGAGGGCACGAAACGGCACCAATACAGTCATCAATGTATCAGGTGAGGAGGGGGTCTGAGTAGGAATGGAACAAAGAATGTTCCATATATCCCACAAAGACAGGAAGAACTCCGACCTATCCAGGTATCCGTAGCAATACCTTTTATTTGGAGGAAGTGAATGGAGTTAAAGGAGAAGTTGTTCAATGTTTTTACCCCAGATTCCTTCTGTGGCAGAATGTGTCCCATTGATGGCTGCAGGGGCCGAGTGCACATGCTCAGCACAGGTTTTACACTGAGCATGTGCAGAGTGATCGCACTCTGCTCAAAGGAGCTGGAGAACTGAACCCAGCCAGTGTAGAGGGATGGAGAAAACTGGCAGTGGAGGGAAGAAATGGTGCAGATGGTGCCATGGGTTTGGATTTCAGCGCAGGGAGGAGGGAAAGTGTGTGGGACAGGGATTTACAGCTTTGGGGGGAAGAGGAGAGGAAAGAATGATTTTTGGAGAGGTGACTAAAGTAGTGCACAGGGGAATGTCTATGGATGTTATTTATGTGGATGTCCAGAAGGTACTTGATAAACTCCCTCAAAAAAGCCTGTTTGCTGAAACTGAAGCCCATGGAATTGAAGACAGGTCAGGTTAGGAAATGAGCTGAGCTGCGGGAAACAGAGAGCAGGAATAATGAGCAGGTAATCGATTTGGCAGGATGTGAAGTAAGGAGGTAAATCCTCAACCCAAGATAGACTGTGCACTGCAACAACGACAGGCTGCAGCCAGCTGCAAGACATCAGGCCTGTGAGCATCAGCAACAAGACTAAACGACACACTGAATGGGCTAGGGTCCCTTTATCAAACACACATTAGGATAGACAGGGTGGGTGGTGTTTTTATAGCCAAGATAGAGTAGAAATGGTTTCACTGTTGGTTTTTGTTTAATAAATACGCTTGATTGATTCATCACATACCTATATATATATATGGGAATATACAATGGATGGTAGGACCCTAGGAAGTACAGAGGGACCTTGGTGTACTTGTCCATAGATCACTGAAGGCAGCAGCACAGGTCGATAAGGTGGTTAGGAAGGCATATGGAATACTTGCCTTTATTAGTTGAAGCATAGAATATAAGAGCAGGGAGGTTATGATGGAGCTGTATAAAACGCTAGTTAGGCCACAGCTGGAATACTGTGTACAATTCTGGTCACCACACTATAGGAAGGATGTGATTGCACTGGAGAGGGTGCAGAGGAGATTCACTAGGATGTTGCCTGGGCTGGAGCATTTCAGCTATGAAGAGAGACTGAAAAGGCGAGGGTTGTTTTCATTAGAGCAGAAAAGGCTGAGGGGGGACATGATTGAGGTATACAATATTATAAGGGGCATTGATAGGTTAGATGGGAAGAAACTTTTTCCCTTAGCGGACGGGTCAAGAACCAGGTGGCATACGCACTGCCTGAAGAGGTGGTAGAAGCAGGAACCCTCACAACATTTAAGAAGTATTTAGATGAGCACTTGAAATGACATAGCATACAAGACTATGGCCCAAGTGCTGGAAAATGGGATTAGAATAGATAGGTGATGGCTGGCACAGACATGATGGGCCAAAGGGCATGTTTCTATGCTGTATAACTTAATGACTCGATTTGTGTGTGAGAGGCTGAGTGCGGCAGGATCTGGTCCCAGAACATGGAGTGAGTGGAGGGGGAAGGGAGAGAACATTCCCGAGCTGTGTCTAACAGGCGGCGTGGAGCAGGATCTGGTCCCAGAACATGGAGTGAGTGGAGGGGGAAGGGAGAGAACATTCCCGAGCTGTGTCTAACAGGCGGCGTGGAGCAGGATCTGGTCCCAAAACATGGAGTGAGCCGAGGGAGGAGACATTCCCAGGATGGGTCTGTGTCCTGAACATGGAGTGAGCGGAAGGAAGGGAAAGGACGTTCCCGGGCTGTGTGTAAGAGGCAGAGTGAAGCAGGATCGGGTCCCGGAACATAAGAGTGAGCAGAGTGGAGGGAAGGGAGAGGACATGCCCGGGCTGTGTGTAAGAGGCAGAGTGGAGCAGATTCAGGTCCTGGAACATGGAGCGAGACAAGGGAGAGGAAATTCCTAGGATGGGTGTAAGAGGCGGAGTGGAGCAGGATCAGGTCGCAGAACATGGAGGGGGGGGGGGTGGCAGGGTGTGGACATTCCCGGGCTGTGAGTAAGAGGTGGAGTGGAGCAGGATCTGGTTCCCGAACATGGTGTGAATGGAAGGTGGAAGGGAGAGGACGTTCCTAGGCTGTGAATAAGAGGGAGTGGAGCGGGATTTGGTCCCAGCACATGGAGTGAGTGCTGGGGTGGGGCGGGGTTTGGTCATTCCCGGGCTGTGAGTAAGAGGCGGAGTGGAGCAGGATCTGGTCCCGGAACATGGAGTGAATGGAGGGGGATGGGAAAGAACATTCCCAGGCTGTGAATAAGAGGTGGAGTGGAGCAGGATTTGGACCCAGCACATGGAGTGAACGGAAGGTGGAAGGGAGAGGACATTCCCAGGTGTGTGTAAGAGGTGGCGTGGAGCAGGAACTTGTTCCAGAACATGAAGTGAGCAGGAGAAGAGAAAGAACATTTCTGGGATGTGTGTAAGAGGTGGAGTGGAGCAGGATCTGGTCCCGGAACATAGAGTGAGTAGAGGGAGGGGACGTTCCCGCGATGTGTGTAAGAGGCAGAGTGGAGCAGGATCTGGGCCCAGAATATGGAGTGAGCGTAGTGGAGGGAAAGGAAAGGACATTCCCGGGCGGTGTGTGAGGCAGAGTGGAGTGGGATTTGGTCCCGGAACATAAAGTGAGCGGAAGGGGGAATGGAGAAGACATTCCTGGTTGTGTGTAAGAGGCAACGTGGAGCAGGAACTTGTTCCAGAACATGGAGTGAGTGGGAGAAGGGAAAGAGCATTCCAAGGCTGTGTGTAAGAGGCAGAGTGGAGCAGGATGTGGCCTCAGAATATGGAGTGAGCAGACGGAGTGGAAGGGAGAGGACATTCCAGGGCTGTGTGCAAGAGGTGGAGTAAAGCTGGATCTGGTCCCGGAACATGGAGTCAGCAGAGGCGGCGAAAGGAGAGGACATTCCTGGGCTTCGTGCAAGAGGCAGAGTGGAGCAGGATCTGGTCCCGGACCATGGAGTGAGCGGAAGGTGGAAGGGAGAGGATGTTCCCGGTTGTGTGTAAGAGGCAACGTGGAGCAGGAAATTGTTCCAGAACATGAAGTGAGCAGGAGAAGAGAAAGGACATTCCCAGGATATGTGCAAGAAGCCAAGTGGAGCAGGAATTGGTTCCAAAACATGAAGTGAGCGGGAGAAGGGTAAGGACATTCCCGGGATGTGTGTAAGAGGCGCAGTGGAGCAGGATGTGGTCCTGCCACATGGAGTGATTTGGGGGGGTGTGCGGGGAGGTGGAAGGGAGGGGACATTCCCGGGCTGTGTGTAAGAGGTGGAGTGAAGCAGGAACTGGTCCCGGAATATGGAGTGAGCAGAGAAGGGAAGGGAAGGGAGAAGACATTCCCGGGATCAGAGTAAGAGGCAGAGTGGAGCAGATTCTAGTCCTGGAACATGAAGCAAGCAGAGTGCAGGGAAGGCAGAAGGCATTCCTGGGCTGTGTGTAAGAGGCAGAGTGGAGCGGGTTCTGGTCCCGGAACATGGAGTGAGCAGAGGGATGCAAGAGAGAGGATATTGCCAGGATGTGTGAAAGAGGCGGAGTGGAGCAGGATCTGGTGCCAGAACATGGAGTGAGTGGAGGGGGGTGGAAGGGAGAGGACATTCCCATGCTATGAATAATAGCTGAAGTGGAGCAGATTCTGGCCCTGGAACATGGAGTGGAGGCGGAATGGCGAGGACATTCCTGGGCTCTGTGTAAGAGGCGGAGTGGAGCAGGATCTGGTCCAGGAACATGGAGTGAGCGGAAGGTGGAAAGGAGAGAGCATTCCCGAGTGTATGCAAGAGGTGGCATGGAGCAGGAACTGGATCTAGAACATGGAGTGAGCTGGAGAAGAGAAAGGACATTTCCGGGCTGTGTGTAAGAGGTGGAGTGGAGCAGATTGTGTCCCGGCCCATGGAGTGAGCAGAAAGGTGAAGGGATAGGACATTTCCGGGCTGTGTGTAAGAGGCGGAGTGGAGCAGATTGTGTCCCGGCCCATGGAGTGAGCAGAAAGGTGAAGGGATAGGACATTTCCGGGCTGTGTTTAAGAGGTGGAGTGGCACAGGAACCGGTCCCGGATCATGGAGTGAGTGAATTGTGTGTGAGGGATTTTACTGACTAGGGGAAGGAGGTGCTCTTTGGTCTCCTTTTCTTTTTTGCTTTTTCAGCCTCCACAGTACAGGGGAAGAAGCTGATTGGCAAGTAATTGGTAAGTTATTCTACTTATTACATTAGATTTTTTTTTTTGTAAAGCTGAGGTATGGTAGGACAGATCGACCAAGTAGATTAAGCCTCCTGTGGTATGTGTGAAGTCATGGATGCACCATGTGTCCTTGACAAACACATCTGCAGCAAGTAACACCAGCTGCAGAAGCTTGAGCTCTGGGTTTCGGAACTCAAGCGGCGGCTGGAGTCACTGTGGTGCATTCACGAGGGAGAGAACGACATGGATAGCACATTTCAGGAGAGAGTCACCCCGGAGCTTAAGAGTGCACAGGCAGAGAGGGACTGGGTGGCTGTCAGACAGACAGGAAGGTCAAGGCAGGTAGGGCAGGAGACCCCGGAGAGCATCCTACCTTCTAACCGGTATTCAGGTCTGAGTACCAATGGTTCCTCTGGAGAGTACAGAAAGAGTTATGACCAGAACACCATGGGTGGCTCAGCTGTGCAGGGAGGGAGGAGAAAAGACAAGAGAGCAATAGTGGTAGGGGATTCTTTAGATAGACAAACAGATATGCGTTTCTATGGTCACAGACGTGATTGCTGGATGGTATGTTGCTTCCCTGGTGCAAGGGTCATGAATATCACCAAGCAGCTGCAGAGCATTCTGGAGGGTGAGGGTGCACAGCCAGAGGTCGTGGTCCACATTGGTACCAATGATATAGGACGAAAGAGGGATAAGGTCCTGAAGGCTGAGTTTAGGGAGTTAGGAAAGAGTTTAGCAAGCTGGAACTTAAGGGTAGTAATCTTTGGATTACTTGCAAGGCCACGTGCTAGTGAGTATAGAAATAGGAGAATACACCAGATTAATGCATGGCTCGAACGATGGTGCAGTGGGGAGGGCTTCAGATTTGTGGGACATTTGGACCGGCTCTGAGGAAGGTACAAACCAGACGATTTACACCTGAACAGGACTGGGACAAATATCCTTGCGGGAAGGTTTCCTAGTGCCGTTGGGGATGGTTTAAACTAGACTAGCAGCGGGTTGGGAACCTGAGGGCAGTTTCAGATAGGACAATTTCAGGCCAGGGAACGGAAGGCAGAAAATTAGCGAGTGACTCAGAAAGACAGAGAAATAAAGGTGAAAAAGTGTGCAGTATAGGAATTTGGCAATGTTAAAAGGTATTTATATAAATGCAAGGAGTATACTAAATAGAGCCAATGAGCTGAGGGCACAGATAGACACATGGCAACACAATATTGTTTTTATAACAGAAACTTGGCTTAAGGTGGGTCAAGAATGGCAGCTCAACAACCCTGGATATAGAGTTTTCAGGCGGGATATAGAGCAAGATAAAAAAGGAGGGGGTGTGGCATTATTAGTTAAGGAATCAATAAAAGCTTTGAGAACGAATGATATGCTAAATGAACCATCAAATAAGGCCATATGGGTGGAGATTAGAAATAAAAAAGGGGCAGCCGTACTACTAGGAGTGTACTATAGACCCCCAGATAGTGAGAGGGAGATAGAGGGACAAATATGTAGGCATGTTTCTGAGTGTAAAAATTATAGGGCAATAATAGTTGGGGATTTCAGCTACCCCAATATCAACTGGGATACAAGCAGTGTGAAGGACACAGAGGACACAAAATTCTTGAACTGCATTCAAGAGAACTTTTTTAGCCAGCACATAACAAGTCCAACGAGAAGGGGTGCAATTCTAGATTTAGTCTTTGGTAATGAAGCTGGGTAAGTAGATAAAGTAGCAGTGGGTGACTATTTTGGAGATAGTGATCATAATACAGTTAGTTTTAGCATAATCATGGAAAAGGACAAAGAAAAGAGAGGGGTTAAAGTTCCAAATTGGTGGAAGGTAACTTTTACCAAACTGAGAGGCGATCTGGCAAAAGTGGACTGGATACAGCTACTGGAAGGAAAATCAGTGGCAAATCAGTGGGAGGTATGCAAAAGAAAAATACTACAGGCACAGTCTAGGCATGTCCCTGCAAAGATAAAGGGTGGTACTGCCAAGTCTAGAGCCCCCTGGTTATCGCGAGGTTTACAGGGTATGTTGAAGCAGAAAAAGAAAGCTTATGACGATCACCAAAAACTCAATACTCTAGAAAGCCTAGAGGAGTATAAAAAGTGTAGGGTGAAGTGAAAAAGGAAATTAGAAAAGTAAAGAGAGGACATGATATTGGCAGGTAAAATCAAGGAAAACCCAAAGATGTTTTATCAGTACATTAAGAGCAAGAGGATAACTAAGGAAAGGGTCGGGCTATCAGAGATGTACCAGGGAACTTACATGTGAATGCAGATGATGTGAGCAGGGTTCTTAATGAGTTTTTTGCCTCTGTCTTCACAAAAGAGAGGGATGATGCAGATATTGTAGAAGAGGAGGAGTGTGAAATATTAGATTAGATAAGCATAATGAGAGAGGAGGTACTAGAGGGTCTGACATCCTTGAAAGGATAAATCACCAGGGCTGGATGGATTACATCCCAGGTTATTAAAGGAAGCCAGGGAGGAAATAACGGATGTGCTGAGGATCATTTTCAAATCCTCACTAGATACAGGCAAGGTGCCAGAGGATTAGAGGTCTGCGAAAGTTATACCATGTTTAAAAAGGGTGCGAGGGATAGGCCAAATAATTATAGGCTGGTCAATCTGACCTCGGTGTTGGGTAAATTGTTGGAACCTTCTGAGGGACAGGATAAACTGCCACTTAGAAAGGCTAGAAATGTTCAGGGATAGTCAGCATGGATTTGTTAAGGGGACGCCATGTCTTACTAACTTAATTGAATTATTTGAGGAAGTAACAAGGAGAATTGATGAGGATAGTGAAGTGGATGGATTTTAGTAAGGCATTTGACAAGGTCCCGCATGCCAGCCTGGTCAGTAAAATGAAAGCCCATGGGATAGAGGGAAATGTGGCGAGTTGGATCCAAAATTGGCTCAGTGACAGGAAGCAAAGGATAAAGCTGTTTCCAGTGGTGTTCTGCAGGGTTCAGTGTTGGGTACCCTTGCTGTTTGTGTTATATATGAATGATTTGGAATTAAATATGGAAGGCATGATTTGGAAATTTGCTGACGACACACAAATTGGCCATGTAGCTGATAGTGAAGAAGATAGCCGTAGACTCCAAAATGATATCAATGGTTTGTTTGAGTGGGCGGAAAAGTGGCAAATGGAATTCAATCCAGATAACTGTGAGGTAATGCACTTGGGGAGGGCAAATAAAGAGAGGGAATACGCAGTAAATGGGAGGATATTGAGAGGGGTAGAAGTAATGAGAGACCTTGGAGTGTATGTCCACATGTCCTTAAAGGTAGCAGATCAAGTAGATAAAGTATGTATGTGGAATGCTTTCTTTTACTGTCTGAAGTATTGAATACAAAAGCAGGGATGTGATGCTGGAACTGTATAAAACGCTGGTTAGGCCACAGCTGGAATATTGCGTCTCGTTCTGGTCACCACAGGAAGGACATAATTGCTCTGGAGAGAGTACAGAGGAGATTTACAAGAATGTTGCCAGGGCTTGAAAGTTACAGCTATGAGGAAATATTGGATAGACTAGGGTTGTTCTGCTTAGAACAGAGGCGGCTGAGGGGTGACTGAATTGAGGTGTATAAAATTATGAGGGGCCTAGAAAGAGAAACAGGTAGGACCTGTTTCCCCTAGCGGAGAAGTCAATTACCAGGGGGCACAGATTTAAGGCGATTGGTAGAAGAATTAGAGGGGACATGAGGAAAAACTTTTTCACCCAAGGGGTGGTGGGTTTCTGGAATTCACTGCCAGGAACGGTCCTATCCCTTCCTTTCCTTTTCCTTTTGGCCTCCTTGTCTCAAGAGACAATGGGTAAGCACCTAGAGGTGGTCAGTGGTTTGTGGAGCAGCGCCTGGAGTGGCTATAAAGGCAAATTCTAGAGTGACAGACTCTTCCACAGGCACTGCAGGTAAAGTTGGTTGCTGGGGCTGTTACACAGTTGGCTCTCTCCTTACACTGTTGTCTCTTTTCTTGCCAAATGATGAGTCTCTTCGACTCGCCTCTCTTTAGCCCCGCCTTTATAGCTGTCCGCCAGCTCTGGCAATTGCTGGCAACTGGCTCCCATGACTTGTGGTCAATTTCGCAAGACTTCATGTCTTTAAACCGGAGACAAGGACGGCCGGTGGGTCTGATACCAGTGATGAGCTCACTGTACAATGTGTCCTTGGGGATCCTGCCATCTTCCATGTGGCTCACATGGCCCAGCCATCTCAAGCGCCGCTGGTTCAGTAGGGTGTACATGCTGGAGATGTTGGCTGCCTCAAGGACTTCTGTGTTGGAGATACGGTCCTGCCACCTGATGCCAAGTATTCTCCGGAGACAGCGAAGATGGAATGTGTTGAGATGTCACTCTTGGCTGACATACCTTGTCAGGGCCTCGCTGCCGTAGAGCGAGGTACTGAGGACACAGGCTTGATACACTCAGACTTTTGTGTTCCATGTCAGTACGCCATTTTCCCACACACTCTTGGCCAGTCTGGGCATAGCAGCAGACGCCTTTCCCGTGCGCTTGTTGATTTGAGCATCGAGAGACAGGTTACTGATGATAGTTGAGCACAGGTAGGTGAACTCTTGAACCACTTCCAGAGCGTGGTTGCTGATATTGATGGATGGAGCATTTCTGACGTCCTATCCCATGATGCTCGTTTTCTTTAAACTGATGGTTAGGCCAAATTTGTTGCAGGCAGCTGCAATCCTGTCGATGAGTCTCTGCAGACACTTTCCTTGTGGGATGTTAATGCAGCATCGTCAGCAAAGAGGCGTTCCCTGATGAGGACCTTCCGTACTTTGGTCTTTGCTCTAAGACGAGCTGAGAAGATGTTTCCCCTCGTGGGGAAGTCTCGAACTAGGGGACACAGTTTAAAACTTAGGGCTCTCCCATTTAAGACAGAGATGAGGAGATTTTATTTTTCTCAGAGGGTGGTTAGTCTGTGGAATTCTCTTCCATAGAGAACGGTGGAGGCTGCATCATTGAATATATTCAAGGCTGAGTTAGATAGATTTTTGATCAATGATGGAGTCAAGGGTTATCTATGCAGTCTGGAAAGTGGAGCTGAGGACATAATCTGATCATCTTATCGAATGGCAGAGCAGGCTCGAGGGGCCGAATGGCCTACTCCTGCACCTAATTCTTTTATTGTTGTGTGTTACATTCAACCAGACTGCCTCTATCCTCCTGAAGTCTGCTACTATTCCCTTCCCTGTTCATTACATTGCAGATAACACAAACCCTGGCAAACATTGAAATTATGCCCTATAAACCCAAGTCCCAGTCATTTATATATATCAAAAAGAGCAGTAGCCCTAATATGAACAGCAGTGGTTTGTGGGGGGAGGGGAATGCCACTGTTTACCTCCCTACAATTTGAAACAACCATTGATACAACATTGGCCAAAGCGTTATCAACTCAGCCACTGCCCCTTTAATCTACGGAGCACCAATATTGCTAACTGGTCTATTATGAGGCACCATCAAGTCCTCCCCATAAGCACACTGGTCCCAGACCTCTCTGTTTGCACTGTCCCATCAAAATTCCCCAGACAGGTACAGCATGAATTGGATAGGGAGTAATGATCCTTCCACACTGTCCCATCCAATCGTCCCAGGGCAGGAACATCATGGGGTGGGTACAGAGTGAATCTCCCTCTACAGTGTCCAAAACAGAGAGAGAGAGAGACAGAGAGAGAGAGACAGACCACCAGGGTGACTGAGAGTGCAAGAAGGATATTTAACATAGGACATAGGAAGAGGAGGAGGCAAGTTAACCTGTCAACCCTGTTCCGGCATTCAATGAGATTATGGCTGATCACAGAATCACAGACTTGATACAATACAGAAGGAGGCCATTCGGTCCATCGTGTCTGTACCAGCTCTCTGAATGAACAATTCACCCAGTGCCATTCCCCTGCCTTTTCCCCATAACTTTGCACATTCTTCCTTTTCAGATAACATTGAACCTGCCTCATCCAGACTGTCAGGCAGTGCATTCCAGACCTTCACCACTCGCTGCGTGAAAACATTTTCTCATGTCGCTTTTGTTACATTTCCAATCAATTTAAATCTGTGCCCTCGCGTTCTCAATCCTTTCACGAGTGGGAACAGTTTCTCCCTGTCTTCTCTGTCCAGACCCCCTCATAATTTTGAATACCTCTATCAACACATCTCTCATCCTTCTCCTGTCCAAGGAAAGCAGTCTTAACTTCTCCAATCTATCTTCATAACTGAAGTTCCTCATCCCTGGAACCAATCTTGTCAATCTTTTCTGTACTCTCTCCAATGCCTTCACATATTTCCTGGATGCAATATTCCAGCTGAGGTCGAACTAGTGTCTGATACAAGTTGAACATTACTTCCTTGCTCTTGTACTCTATGCCCCTATTAATAACGTCCAAGAACTGTATGCTTAATGAACCACTCTCTCAAACTGTCCTGCCACCTTCAATCACTAATGAACATATACACCCAGGTCCCTCTGCTCCAGCATCCCTTTAGAATTGTGCCCTTTACTTTATGCAGTCTCTCCATTTTCTTCCTACCAAAAGGAATCACTTCACATTCTCTACATTGAACTTCATCTGCCACTTGTCCACCCATTCAACCAATTTGTCTATGGTATTTTGAAGTTCTACACTAGCTCCTCACAGTTTGCAATGCTCCTAAGTTTCATAACATTCTCAAATTTTGACATTGTACCCTGTACATCAAGGTCTTTGTCATTAATATATAATCAGGAAAAGCAAGGGTCCCAACACTGATCTCTGGGGAACTCCAATACAACCCGTCCTCCAGCCCAAAAAACATCCATTAACCACTACTATTTGTTTCCTGTCATTCAACCAATTTTGTATCCATGTTGCTACGTCCATTTTATTCCATGAGCTATAACCTTGCTCACCAGTCTGTCGTGTGGCACTGTATCAGATGCCCTCTGGTAGTACATGTACACCAAAGGGATAGAGGAAGAGGAGGAGGCCATTTAACCCCTCAACCCTGTTCCAGCATTCAGTGAGATCATGGCTGATCTTTGGTCAAACTAACACCATAAAACCTGCCTCTGCCCCATATCCCGTACTACCTTCGTTTAACTAAAATCTATTAATCCCAGATCTGAAAATGAACAATTAAACCGGCATGAATTACTATTTACAGACGAGAGTTTCAAAGTTATGAAGAAATCTAAAGCAAAGATTGGAGAGGCTGGGGTTGTTTTCTTTGGAACAGAGGATGCTGAGGGGAGATTGAGTTGAGGTGTATAAAATTATGAAGGGCCGAGATAGAGTGGATAGGAAGGACCAATTTCTCTTGGCACAGATGTCCCTAAGCAGGGAAATAGATTTGAAAATTTCCACAATGAATGTCGTGGTGGTGTGATGGCTCCCATAGTGGAATAGCTTGGATGTTTAAAATGGAGGGTATTCCTCTGGATCATCAGAAGTGGCCGCCTGGGTCCCAACTTCATCTACATTTCTCCCTCCTTTCCGCTGTTTCTCTCTCCATACCGATCTTTTATATGTTTGTGCACACAGCAGAGAAGGATTACATGAAATTAATATATCTTAGATTCTCCTTTTCAATCCACCCCAACAATCTGTCTCTACCCCCAACCTTATCCCTCTCTTCCTCCCTCTCTCTTTGCATATCTCACCCTCTGTCTCTCTTCTAGACTTAGTGATAGCAGGAGGGAGAGAGAGAGAGAGAGGAAGACAAAGAAAGAATATTGAAGGCACTATACTCTGTTCCTAAGTTGTGCTGAATCTGCTCTGGGAGTGTTTGATGGCCTACATTAATCGTCCATGTACAGTCCTATATCAGGTTGTGAAGAAGCAGAGCTTGTTCAGTACACAACGGGTCAAAGGGAACGATTCACTCCTGTCTGCTACTGGTAAGAGAGACTGACCTTATCATCAAGGCAACGTTTGACTGAGTGTGGCATCGTGGAGCCCGAGTAAAATTGAAGTCAGTGGGAGCCAGGGAGAAAACTCTCTGCTGATTGGAATCATACTAAGCACAAAGGATGATGGTTGTGGTTGCTGGAGCTCAATCATCTCAGCCCCAGGACATCACTGCAGGAATTCTGCAGGGTAGTCTCCAAGGTCTAACCATCTTCAGCTGCTTCATCAATGACCTTCCCTCCATCATAAGGTCAGAAGTGGGCATGTTCACTGATGATTGAACAATGTTCAGTTCCATTCACACCTCCTCAGGTAATGAAATCCCAGCAGAAAATGCTGGAAATACTGAGCAGGTCAGGCGGCATCTGTGGAGAGAGGAACAGCTCGATGGTTTCCAGATTTCCAGCATCCACAGAGATTTTGCCTCGGATAAAGGGCCCCGACCCTGCACTGTCAAAACTGTCCAAACCTTTTAACCTGTCTGGCCACCTCGTGATGTTGAACATCTCTGTCAAATCTCCTCTCAAGTTTTTCTTCTCTTTTTTTTAATTCCTTTATGGGATGTGAGCATCGCTGGCTAGGCCAGCATTTATTGCCCATCCCTAAGTGCCCTCGAACTGAGTGGCCATTTCAGAGGGCATGTAAGAGTTAACCACATTGCTGTGGGTCTGGAGTCACATGTAGGCCAGACCAGGTAAGGACAGCAGATTTCCTTCCCGAAACGACATTAGTGAACCAGATGGGTTTTTACAACTATTGAGAATGGTTTCATGGTCACAATAGACTAGCTTTTTTAAAATTCGAGATTTATATTAACTGAATTCAAATTTCAACATCTGCCATGGTGGGATTTGAACCCATGTCCTCAAAGCAGTAGCCTGGGCCTCTAGGCTACCAGTCCAGTGACGTTACCACTACTCCACCGCCTCCCCAATATGGAGAACACCACCAGCTTCTCCATTCTATCCACCTAACTGAAGTCCCTCATCCCTGGAACCATGCTCATGAATCTTTTCTGCACCCTCTCTAATGCCTCCACTTACTTCCGAAAGTGCAGTGCCCAGAATTGGACACATTACTCCAGATGACGCAAAACCATTGTTTTACAAAGGTCTGTCATAACCTTCTTGGTTTTGTATTCTATGTCTCTACTTAGAAAACCCAGGACCCTTTATGTCTTTTAACCATGTTCTCAATCTACCCTGCCACCTTCATTGATTTGAGCACATATACCCTCCGATCTGTCTGTTCCTGCACCCCCTTTAGAATTCTATCCTTTGGTTTGAATTTCTTCTCCTCTTTCTTCCTGCCTGTGGAGATGGAAGATGTGGACATGGTTCTTAATGAATTCATTGCATCTGTCTTCTTCACAAAAGAGGGGACGATGCAGATATTGTCATCAAGGAGCAGGAGTTTGAAAAATTGAATGGGATAAACATGTTGAGAGGAAATATTAATGGGTTTAGCATCTTTTAAAGCTGATAATTCACCAGGCTCAGGTTGTTAAGAGAAGCAAGGGAGGAAATATCGGAGGCTCTGACCATCATTTTCCAATCCTCTCTGGTTACAGGCGTGGTGCCAGAGGACTGGAGGACTGCTAACATTGTACCATTAATTAAAAAGGGAGAAAGGGATAGACTGAGTAATTATAGGCCACTCTTCCTAACCTCAGTGGAGGGCAAATTATTGGGAAAAATTCTCAATACATAAAGAGCAGAAGGATAGCAAAGGAAAGACTAGGGTCAAATAGGGACCAAAAGATTAACAGTCTGTGGAGGTGGAAGGTCTGGGCATGGATCTTAATGAATACATTGTGTCCAATTCTGGGATCACACTTTAGGAAGGACATGGACACTTTAGTGAATGTACAGAAGAGATTTATTGGAACGGTTACAGAGATGAGATTATTACAGTTATGCTGATAGATTGGAGAAGTTGGGGTTGTTCTCCATAGAGATTGAAGCTTAAAAGGAGATTTCATAGAGGTGTTTAAAATCATGAAAGGGTTAGATAGAGTTGACAAAGAGAAACTGTTTCCAGTGGCTGAAGGATCGATACACAGAGGGTTCAGATTTATGTGATTGGGTAAAGAATCGGCTTAAGTGTTCATATCAGCCATAATCTAGAATGGCAGAACAGGCTCGAAAGACTGAATGGCCTCTGCCCGCTCCTATGTTCCGATATTCCTATCAGGTTGGACAAGGCAGCTGGACATTTAGCCAGTGAGTGAGGTTGGAGAGAGAGAAGGAAAAGGACATGTTGGAGCTGGAGGGGAGACAGGTGCAGATGGTTGGGGGGAGGGGGAGCAGCCCCAAGTCGTGGTCCACATAGGCACCAACTTCATAGGTAGGAAGAGGGATGGGGATTTAAGGCAGAAATTCAGGGAGCTAGGGTGGAAGCTTAGAGCGAGAACAAACAGAGTTGTTATCTCTGGGTTGTTGCCCGTGCCACGTGATAGCGAAGTGAGGAATAGGGAGAGAGAGGAGTTGAACACGTGGCTGCAGGAATGGTGTAGGAGGGAGGGTTTTGGTTTCCTGGACAATTGGGGCTCTTTCTGGGGTAGGTGGGACCTCTACAAACAGGCTGGTCTTCACCTGAACCAGAGAGATACCAACATCCTGGGGGGGAGATTTGCTAGTGCTCTTCGGGGGGGTTTAAACTAATTCAGCAGGGGAATGGGAACATAAATTGTAGTTCCAGTGTACAGGATGTTGAGAGTAGTGAGGTCAGGGATAAGGTGACAAGGACGCAAGAGGGCACTGGCAAGCAAGAACTTGGTTTAAAGTGTGTCTACTTCAACGCCAGGAGCATCGGAATAAGGTGGGTGAACCTGCAGCATGGGTTGGTACCTGGGATCTCGATGTTGTGGCCATTTCGGAGACATGGGTAGAGCAGGGGCAGGAATGGATGTTGCAGGTTCCGGGATTTAGATGCTTCAGAAAGAACAGAGAAGATGGTAAAAGAGGGGGGGGGGGGGTGGCATTGTTAATTAAGGAGAGTATTACAGCGGCAGAAAGGACGTTTGAGAACTCGTCTACTGAGGTGGTATGGGCCGAGGTTAGAAACAGGAGAGGAGAGGTCACCCTGTTGGGAGTCTTTTATAGACCTCCAAATAGTTCCAGAGATGTAGAGGAAAGGATAGCGGAGATGATTCTCGACAGGAGCGAGAGTAACAGGGTAGTGGTTATGGGGGACATTAACTTTCCAAATATTGACTGGAAATACTATAGTTCGAGTACTTTAGATGGGTCTGTTTTTGTCCAGTGTGTGCAGGAGGGTTTTCTGACACAGTATGTAGACAGGCCAACCAGGGGCGATGCCACATTGGATTTGGTACTGGGTAATGAACCCGGCCAGGTGTTAGATTTGGATGTAGGTGAGCACTTTGGTGATAGTGACCACAATTCGGTTAGGTTTACCTTAGCGATGGGCAGGGACAGGTATATACCGCAGGGCAAGAATTATAGCTGGGTGAAAGGAAATTGTGATGCGATTAGGCAAGATTTAGGATGTGTAGGATGGGGAAGGAAACTGCAGGGGATGGGCACAATCGAAATGTGGAGCTTATTCAAGGAGCAGCTACTGCGTGTCCTTGATAAGTATTTACCTGTGAGGCAGGGAGGAAATTGTCGAACGAGGGAGCCGTGGTTTACTAAAGAAGTTGAAGCGCTTGCCAAGTGGAAGAAGAAGGCTTATGTTAAGATGAGACGTGAAGGCTCAGTTAGGGCGCTTGAGAGTTACAAGCTAGCCAGGAAGGATCTAAAGGGAGAGCTAAGAAGAGCAAGGAGAGGACACGAGAAGTCATTGGCGGATAGGATCAAGGAAAACCCTAAGGCTTTCTATAGGTATATCAGGAATAAAAGAATGACTAGAGTTAGATTAGGGCCAATCAAGGATAGTAGTGGGAAGTTGTGTGTGGATTCAGAGGAGATAGGGGAAGCGTTAAATGAATATTTTTCGTCAGTATTTACAGTAGAGAAAGAAAATGTTGTCGAGGAGAATACTGAGATTCAGATTACCTGGCTAGATGGGATTAAGGTTCACAAGGAGGAGGTGTTAGCAATTTTGGAAAGTGTGAAAATAGATAAGTCCCCTGGCCCAGATGGGATTTATCCTAGGATTCTCTGGGAAGCCAGGGAGGAGATTGCAGAGCCTTTGTCCTTGATCTTTATGTCGTCATTTTCGACAGGAATAGTGCCGGAAGACTGGAGCATAGTAAATATTGTCCCCTTGTTCAAGAGGGGAGTAGAGACAGCCCTGGTAATTATAGACCTGTGAGCCTTACTTCGGTTGCGGGTAAATGTTGGAAAAGGTTATAAGAGACAGGATTTATAATCATCTTGAAAAGAATAAGTTCATTAGCGATAATCAGCAAGGTTTTGTGAAGGGTAGGTCGTGCCTCACAAACCTTATTGAGTTTTTCGAGAAGGTGACCAAACAGGTGGATGAGGGTAAAGCAGTGGATGTGGTGTATAAGGATTTCAGTAAGGCGTTTGATAAGGTTCCCCACGGTAGGCTATTGCAGAAAATACGGAAGTATGGGGTTGAAGGTGATTTAGAGCTTTGGATCAGAAATTGGCTAGCTGAAAGAAGACAGAGGGTGGTGGTTGATGGCAAATGTTCATCCTGGAGTTTAGTTACTAGTGGTGTACCGCAAGGATCTGTTTTGGGGCCACTGCTGTTTGTCATTTTTATAAATGTCCTGGAAGAGGGTGTAGAAGGGTGGGTTAGTAAATTTGCAGATGCCACTAAGGTCGGTGGAGTTGTGGATAGTGCCGAAGGATGTTGTAGGGTACAGAGGGACATAGATAGGCTGCAGAGCTGGGCTGAGAGATGGCAAATGGAGTTTAATGTGGAAAAGTGTGAGGTGATTCACTTTGGAAGGAGTAACAGGAATGCAGAGTACTGGGCTAATGGGAAGAATCTTGGTAGTGTAGATGAACAGAGAGATCTTGGAGTCCAGGTACATAAATCCCTGAAAGTTGCACCCAGGTTAACAGGGCTGTTAAGAAGGCATATGGTGTGTTAACTGTTATCAGTAGTGGGGTCGGGTTTCGGAGCCACGAGGTCATGCTGCAGCTGTACAAAACGCTGGTGAGGCCGCACCTGGAATATTACATGCAGTTCTGGTCACCACAATATAGGAAGGATGTGGAAGCTTTGGAAAGGGTGCAGAGGAGATTTACTAGGATGTTGCCTGGTATGGAGGGAAGGTCTTACGAGGAACGGCTGAGGGACTTGAGGTTGTTTTCGTTGGAGAGAAGGAGGAGGAGAGGTGACTTAATAGAGACATATAAGGTAATCAGAGGGTTAGATAGGGTGGATCGTGATAGTCTTTTTCCTCTGATGGTGATGGCAAACACGAGGGGACATAGCTTTAAGTTGAGGGGTGATAGATATCGGACAGATGTGAGAGGTAGTTTCTTTACTCAGAGAGTAGTAGGGGCGTGCAACGCCCTGCCTGCAACAGTAGTAGACTCGCCAACTTTAAGAGCATTTAAGTGGTCATTGGATAGACATATGGATGAAAATGGAATAGTGTAGGTCAGATGGTTTCACAGGTCGGCGCAACATCGAGGGCCGAAGGGCCTGTACTGCGCTGTAATGTTCTAAATGTTCTAAATATTTGGGAAAGTGGATAAACTGAAGCAATGGATGAGGAGATTGAGGATTCAATACAGTGAGAGGAGAGGCTGAGATTGACAGGGAGAGACTGCAGCAGAGTGTTAGAGGAAATCTAATCTATCGATTGCAGTAACACAACTCAATTCATACATTCAAACAATAATCCCTGTGGTTATTGGTGTTGGAATACAGTTCATTGTTTACGCAATATAGTCAATACATTTAGTTTCTACAGGCAATTAAATATCAATTTAAAAATTTCTGATATCAGCCTCACTCTTTATTCAATTCAGCAGTCACCGAGATTTAAAAGTGCAGTATTTAAATAATGAATTACCATCAGTGAAGAACTGATTTTATTCTGTTTATTCAGTCAGTAAGTAAGGAATAGGAACTTTCTACAAAACAAAATGAGGACCTGACAGAAATCAACACAGAGGATCAAGTCCAACAGGAAAATGAACACAATCCAACAACAGAGAACTTCAACTCACAGTTACTCTCACTAATTGTTCTGGATATTCCAGCACTTTATGATAATGAATTATTTACACTGCTGTTGCTTTCTCTTTCCCTTTACTTCTGTTTAATTCTTTCCCTCGGTTTCGTTCACCTGGCTCCTTTTCTCCTTTCCTATCTCTCTGTTACTTCATGCTACTTTTCACATACGATGTATTCCTAACATTCTGCACCTGTGTTCTTTTCACCAGCCCCCGGTTCAATGATTCTATTCTCAGTCAGTGTTCAGTGGTGAAACCTCTGTGAATAATTTAATATATCTACAGAACATCCAAGTCTCCACCTGTTCACTTACACTCTTCACTTCATCTACAATGCATAGAATAAACTGGATGGAAAGCTTCTTCCTGTCAAACCTCAGAATCATTGAAATTCCTTTGCCTGGAATTATAAAGTACACCGTTAGAATGTAAGATTGTTTCATTAATAAAACAACAACCTCAGCACTGCAGCTGATAATCGACAGATAATTGATTCCAACTGATAGAGTGTAAACCAATAAAACATCACATCAATACTTTCTATTTTACAATGTACTCCAGTGACAGTGAAGGTTCCACAGTGAAACAGAGAAGATGTGAAAGAGACAGCAGTAAACTCAGTTCCGTAGCCAGACCTCTGAAGCAGCGTCAGACACACACAGAATGAAATACTATTTTATAACAGTGATAACCACTAAATACATTGAAATCCCAGTTAAACTGAACCAAGTTAGTGGGGAGGAAGGACTTTGTGTTGTCCCTTTATAACACTGAGACCATGAGATGTCTCATTATCAATTACCGAAAACAACATTCATAAAAATATTCCAGGACCGGTTAGATCCACGATATGCACCTGCTAAAATCTCCTGATGGTCTGTTTCTTGGTTTGAACCAAGACACTTTATACAAGTACACTCAATACACAGAATAATCCAGTAACACTACCAGGGTTACTTAAACCGAAACGATTCAAGACATAGTACAACTCCTGCAAGACTGAAGGAGTAGACAATGAGGAGATTCCATCAGTAAATTGCTGGAAAAGAAGAGGCAGCTGCGTAAAACACACAGTGAGTATTAATACCAAATCGAGCAGCACAGTTAACATCGATTTACATCATGAAGAGCTGAGATACAGGTTTACCAGGAACTCTAATTGTTGCAAGTGCAGGATAATACATGCTTACAATCTGATTGATTACTGTGTATCCCATTTCTGTGAGAAGCAGAGACTTCTGTTAGCCTGGAACCCACAGCTCCGGCAGGCATTCTGAGCTGATCCATTCCAATGGGTCCTGATGTATGCAGTGGATAAATCTCAACTAACACGGCTATACCCCTGACCATAGCTATTAGCTACACTCACCTGAACAAACACATTACATCAGCGGCTTTGACTCTGATGTAAATAATGTGGTGGATAAAACGCAATCACTTCAATATCAATGCCATTTTCTAGGTAAGACCTCTCTCAGGAATAAACCTGAAAACTGGTCTTTTACTTCTGGTTTTTAGTTTTAGTTTTAGATTTAGAAATACAGCTCTGAAACAGGCCCTTCGGCCCACCAAGTCTGTGCCAACCACCCATTTATACTAATCCTACACTAATCCCATATTCCTACCACATCCCCAACTGTCCCTATATTTCCCTACCACCTACCTATACTAGCGACAATTTATTATGGCCAATTTACCTACCAACCTGCAAGTCTTTTGGCTGTGGAGGAAACCGGAGCACCCGAAGAAAATCCACGCAGACACAGGGAGAACTTGCAAACTCCACACAGGCAGTACCCAGAATTGAACCCGGGTCGCTGGAGCTTTGAGGCTGCGGTGCTAACCATTGCACCACTACTTTCGATCAGAGAGAATAGCTTTTGTCTGGTTTGCAAAACAGGTTCCAGCCCAAATTGGTTTGGTCTTGCGAAAAGACAAACTATCTCTCCGCAGCAGCCAGTTATGTGACAGTCATTTCTCTCTGCTGAATGGCTTGGAAAAATAGCTTGCCTTGCAACTGCCCCACCTTGTTCAGCATTCACTGTTCTCAGAGAAAACTATTTTGTCAGTCTTAAAGGCACACAGGCAACTGTTGTAACAATATGCACATAGGAATTAGGAGCAGTAGTAGTCCAGTTGGTCCCTCGAGCCTGCTACACCATCCTACAAGATCATGGCTGATCTGCTATTAGTCTCAATCCTACTTTCCTGCCTACCAGCGATTCCCTTTGACTACCTTGTTTGTCAAGAATCTGCCTACCTCTACCTTAAAATATTCAATGACCCTGCCTCAACCGCTTTCCGGGGAGAGATGTTCCATAGACCTAAGACCTTCTGAGAGAGAAGATAATCTCCTCATCTCTGCCTTAAATGGGAGACCCCTTATTCTTAAACAGTGTCCCCTAGTTTAGACTCTCCCACAAGGGGAAACATCCTTTCAACATCCACCCTGTCACGTCCCCTCAGGATCTTATATGTTTCAATAAGATCACCTCTCTTTCTTCTAAACTCCAATGAATACAGACACAACCTGTCCAACTTTTCCGCATAAGATAACAGTCTTACTCCATGAATTAGTCGAGCGAACCTTCTCTTAACTGCTTCCAATGCAATTATAATCCTTTCTTAACTCAGGTAACCGAAATTGTACACAAGACTCCAGATGTGGGTCTCACCAGTGCCCTGTACAGCTGCAGCAAAACAGCCCTACCATTATATTAAATTACCCTTGAAATAAACGACAACATTTCATTTGCCTTCTTAATTACTTGCTGTACCTGCATACTAACGTTTTGTGTATAATCTACGAGGACACACAGATCTCTCTGCATCTCAGAGTTGTGCAGTTTGTCTCCCTGTAAGTAATATGTTGCTTTTCTATTCTTCTAGCTAAAGTGGACAAGCTCACACTTTTCCAGATTATCTTCCAAATATGTTCCCACTCACAACCTATCTATGTCCATTTGCAGCCTCTTTCTGTCCTCTTCACAACTTGTTCTCCTACCTATCTTTGTGCCATCAACAAATAAACCAAGCATACACTCTTTCCCTTCATCCAAGTCATTGATATGTATTGAAAATAGTTGACGACCCAGCACTGATCTCTGTGACATTCCAATAGTTACAGCTTGCCAACCTGATAACGACCCAGTTGTATCTAATCTCTGTTTCCTGTTAGCTAACCAATACTCTATCCATGTCAGTATGTTACCCACTATACCATAGGCTCTTGTTTTGTTTAGTAACCTTTGATGCATCACTTTGTCAAATGCCTTCTGGAAATCCAAGTACACCAATCCCAGGTTCTCCTTGATCCACGTTGCTTGTTTCTTCCTCAAAGATATCCGATAATTTAGTTAAACACGATTTCCCTTTTACAAAACCATGTTGAACCTGCTTCACTGCATTGAGAGTTTCTTCATGAAATCCGTAATAATAGATTCCAGCATTTCCCAATGACAGATGTTAAGCTAACTGGCCTGTAGTTTCCTGCTTTCTGTCTTCATCCTTCCTTGAATAGCAGAATTACATTGACTTTTTACCAATCTGATGGGACCTTTCCAGAATGTAGTGAAGTTTGGAAAGTTAAAGCAAACGCTTCTAATATCTCAGCAGTTACCTCTTTGAAGACCCGAGGATGAAGTCAATCAGGACCAGGAGACTTGTCAGCTTTTAGTTCTAATAATTTCCTCAGTATCTTTTCCCAGGTGATGCTTTTGTTTTAAGTTCCTCCATCCCTTTCAACTCTTGATTCACAATTATTTCTGAAATGCCTACGGCACAGTGGCGCAGTGGTTAGCACCGCAGCCTCGCAGTTCCAGGGACCCGGGTTCGATTCTGGGTACTGCCTGTGTGGAGTTTGCAAGTTCTCCCTGTGTCTGTGTGGGTTTTCTCCGGGTGCTCCGGTTTCCTCCCACAAGCCAAAAGACTTGCAGGTTGATAGGTAAATTGGCCATTATAAATTGTCACTAGTATAGGTAGGTGGTAGGGAAATATAGGGATAGGTGGGGATGTTTGTTGGGAATATGGGATTAGTGTAGGATTAGTCTAAAATGGGTGGTTGATGTTTGGCACAGACTCGGTGGGCTGAAGGGCCTGTTTCAGTGCTGTACCTCTAATCTAATCTTTTCCATTGAAGGCAGATACAAAGAATCACTTCAATTCCTCCGTCATTTCCCAATTTTCCATTATTAACTCCCCACAATCACTGTCTGGAGGATCAATGCTCACTTTATTTACTCTCCCCTTTTTAAACACCTATAGAAAATCTTACTATCAGTTTTAACATGTCTAGCTAGCTTTCTCTCGTACTCTAATTTCTCTCTCATTATTCTTTTGGTCATTCTTTGTTTTTAAAAAAATATTATGTCCAATCTTCAGAGCTGCCACTGCTCTTCACTGAATTGTACGCTTTCTCTTTCAATTTGATACTATATTTAATTCCTTAGTTAGCTCAGCATCGTGGGGAAAGTCTTTGCTCGAGTCGCTCTGAACAGCGAAATATATTCGAAATTAAAATGTCATCCATGATCGAGAGAATAATATATTTCTCGAGAATGTTTTTCTTCGAAAAAAAGTGAGGTAAAGTGACCCACCTCAGAATATTTGGCTCCGCCCCTTGGAGACAAGCAAAGAAATTAACCTGGCTGCAGCTTGGACGTTATTAAATTTCCAATTTCTAAATTGGCATATAATTGGACAAATGAACCCATTGGGCTCAGAGGCAGAGCCTTATTGGATTATTTGTGTTTTTTTTAACTAGATGACGGTAAGTTCCAAGGCCACATGAGAACTGAGGCCACAGCAAGAGATCCAGCAGTTTTAAGAATTTAGGAACATCACTGTGGACAGCAAATGTCACAACATCTTTATCTATGAGACAAAGTGCTGAGAAGGAGAGATAGATGCAAGCACTTCTGCCTTTAATGTAAAAAAAAATCAATACCTCCAAGTCTGAGCATAGGACGGCACAGTGGCGCAGTGGTTAGCACTGCAGCCTCACAGCTCCAGTGACCCGGGTTCGATTCCGGGTACTGCCTGTGTGGAGTTTGCAAGTTCTCCCTGTGTCTGCGTGGGATTTCTCCGGCTGCTCTGGTTTCCTCCCACAAGCCAAAAAGACTTGCAGGTTGATAGGTAAATTAGCCATTAGCAATTGTCACTAGAATTGGTAGAGAAATATAGGGACAGATGGGGATGTTTGGTAGGAATATGGGATTAGCATAGGATTAGTATAAATGGGTGGTTGATGGTCGGCACAGACTCGGTGGGCCGAAGGGCCTGTTTCAGTGCTGTATCTCTAATCTAAAAAAAAATCTAATCTAATCAGGACATAAATAAAGTTAAATTGATATGAATGGTTATTTAAAGCACTCATAGGAACAGTCTAGGTGGTTACTAAGTATAAAAAAATGTTTCTTTTGGGGAGTTATTAAATGGAACATTAATAAAACTTGGCAATGCAGCAACACTTTATCTGAATTTGGAATGATTTGAGATGGCAAAAATCCAGTGTAATTTAGGAAGTTACTTTCAAGAAATTAAAATGTCATCCATGATAGAGAGAAAAACAAACAAAATATGGTAATGCCTGGAATCAAATGGGGATGTTTGATTTCTGTTTTGAAAGAATTATGACTACACAGTTTCTCCATGGTTCATGAATGAAATAAAATTATAATTAATGGGAATTGGCAATTAGATCTGGCTGATGCAGGAGCTAATCCGGAATTCAAACCTTTAAATTAATATAGTGTAGAATTTGTAAGAAGTCTAGAACTTTCCAGTGAAAGTCAGGAGAGTGCAGATGAGACTGGTACTCTGATAGTTTTCCCTTGGAGGTATCCGTATCCTTGTCTATGAATTTCTTTTTAAAGAGAGCGACATTTGAAAGTCTGGCCATGAGCCGAGACATCAGGACCCAGCAGGGAGAGGTAAGCAAAGCTCTCAGACGGACACGACCAGCCCCCCACCTCCCTCCACCCCCACCCCACCACCCCCTCCCCCCCCACCACCACCACCAGCACCCCAGCATTTGATATTTTGATAAGATCACCTGAAAATTGACAATATGTGGCATGATATTGGGATAGCGGTGTAAGTGTGCAGATGTGATTTGTTACATCTAGAGCAACTGAACTAATGACAGGAAGGGTGATGAGACTGCCAGGGTATGTTGCAGCAGGTAGTGAGGAAGTAGGGCCCGCACGATTTAAAAGATTTGCAAAAGAACTGTGCAAACAACTGCAAGAGCGAAAACAGGAGGTCAGAGATCAGCAGTTAATAGAAGATATAAGAATGGACATGAAAGAGAAACAGGAGAAGTTGCCGAGTGTGGGAGATAAAGTAATGGTAATGGTCATGCCTGAGAAACCAGGATTTGCACCTAGGTGGATAGGACCCTATGCAGTAATAATGACCAGTGATACCTGTGCCTGTGTGGACATTAGAAGGAAGGGACTCTGGGAACACTGGACGCAACTGAAACGTGTAACTGACTGATTTTGTTTTGTAGAATTTAATCGTGGCTGCCCAGTGACGACTGGAAGGCCCATTTTATCTTACAGAGTGTTACCCACAATATTGATGCTCCTGGGAATGGGAATCAGCAAAGGTTCAACCTGCCAAGCGACAAACGGATCGTACTACAATAGCTCAACAGACCTCAAGACCATAGGGATAAACGGTCAGAACACTGACACCAAGGACACAATTAACCCCCACCCCCACATCACGCACCCCCTGGCTTGCCCAATACTAAACCATGAGCCAGAGAATGGGCTCGTGTTAGCATAGACTAGTAAGACTTTGTATGATAATGTTCACCATGAGCTGGTACCCGCTGATCTATACGTTTCCGACATTAAATTACCTCAGTGGTGTCCGGTGGAAAGCCAAACGTGAAATGAGGCTTTAGTAAAACAAGTAATAACGCAGGCATCATGGGTCAATGCAGGGGGGCGACCAAGGCGAGCACTCCCCACTCTGAGGAGGTACCGATGAAAATGTAATCTATTGATGGATGCTGCCACGTTACTTAACATGGGAACTTTAGTCATGAATTCGATTTTTAAAAATTCATTCACGGGATGTGGGCGTCGCTGGCCAGGCCAGCATTTATTGCCCATCCCTAATTGCCCTTGAGAAGGTGGTAGTGAGCTGCCTTCTTGAACCGCTGCCGTCCATGTGAGGTAGGTACACCCACAGTGCTGTTAGGAAGGGAGTTCCAGGATTTTGACCCAGCGACAGTGAAGGAACGGCGATATAGTTCCAAGTCAGGATGGTGTGTGACTTGGAGGGGAACTTGCAGGTGGTGGTGTTCCCATGTGTCTGCTACCCTTGTCCTTCTAGTTGGTAGAAGTCGCGGGTTTGGAAGGTGATGTCTAAGGAGCCTTGGTGCGTTGCTGCAGTGCATCTTGTAGATGGTACACACTGCTGCCACTGTGCGTCGGTGGTGGAGGGAGTGAATGTTTGTACATAGGGTGCCAATCAAGCGGGCTGCTTTGTCCTAGATGGTGTCGATCTTCTTGAGTGTTGTTGGAGCTGCACCCATCCAGGCAAGTGGAGAGTATTCCATCACACTCCTGACATTTGCCTTGTCGATTGTGGACAGGCTTTGGGGAGTCAAGAGGTGAGTTACTCGCCTCAGGATTCCTAGCCTCTGACCTGCTCTTGTAGCCATGGTATTTATATGGCTACTCCAGTTCAGTTTTCGGTCAATGGTAGCCCCTGGGATGTTGATAGTGGGGGATTCAACGATGGTAATGCCGTTGAATGTCAAGGGGTGATGGTTAGATTCCTTTTGTTGGAGATGGACATTGCCTGGCACTTGTGTGGCACGAATGTTACTTGCCACTTATCAGCCCAAGCCTGGATATTGCCAGGTCTTGCTGCATTTCTGCACAGACTGCTTCAGTATCTGAGGAGTCGTGATTGGGAGTCACGAATTGACTTGGCTTCAGTGAGCCAAAAAGGTCTGGATGCTAAGCTCCCAACTGAAAGTCATCCTCAGACAGGGACAATTGATCCAGAGTGAACGGCTCGATGTGGGTCAGACTCTGACATGGGCAGTTCGGGATTTGGTTGTAGTCCTTGAGAGTCATGCATGGACCATTAACAAGCTAATTGGTGAAGGGCGTAACATCTCAGAGGATGTGGTTAGGAACGATGTCTGCAGCACTTATGGATCTTGGATGCTTGAGCAAACTCAGGAGAGCTTGAGACAGCTCCATGCGGGTGAAGTTCCCCTGTAGATAACAAATACTCACTTATCTAACTTGTCCCGTCACCAGAACCAGAACCTGACTGGTTGCCAGCTCAGAGGTTTAACACGTGTGTATAAAACTGATGAGAAATGTATTGTCAATAACAGCCTACTGATGGGTGTGGTCTTGGAAATCCCAGTTATACCAGAATCAATACATAGTAAAACCCTAAACAAAGTAGAAAATATTGGGGTTAATAACGGAAGATTATTATGCAAAATGTCAACGTATGCTGCCGTATACTGTAGAAATAGAGGGGGGAATTGGTAGGTACCACCTTATATAGATGTAGTGTAGGAGCCTCTGCTGTAGTGTGCCCATACCCAATATATATAACTGAAGAGGCAAAATATGTCAATTGTACAATGCAAGCTATACAGGCAGTAATGGAACTGACTCACATTGTATATGGAGGAAAAGGGAGATATTGTCTGACCATGACACGATGAGGATATCAGTACAGACACAACCGATCCTGTCCTATAAATAATGACACGGTGCGTTTACACCCACAAGTACCAGCGAGAGTGGGAAAGATAGAACTGGTGGAGATATATAAAAGAGAAACTGTCAACCTGCAGATCACCGAGAGCATAAAGGAAGACCTTATACAGTATTTGAGGAAGTTCTCATACTCCATCCCACCGCTGCCCACACACCTCACCGGCATCCATGAGGGGTTACAGCAGGTACATAGGGTGTGTTACATATTACAACAACAAACTTAGGCGCTGGAAGAAGAGGTCGAACAGATCGATGATACCACATGGTGGGAGAACCTGTGGAATTGGAGTTCGAACTTCCAGATACCCCGCTGGGTCAGGATCATCTCCCACATCCCTGGTTATTGCCCAAGGAGTGATGGTTGTATATTTGACGTGTTTAGTCTACAGGGTCAGGAGGACACACAAGGGGAAGCCAGTAGAATGGGAACATGAGAACTCAAGGGTTAGGGAAGCTGTTTGTGAGCCCTTACTGCAGGGCCGACCCACACAGTCGGTGCAGTCAATTGCCTTTGCAACTCTAAGCTGGATGCCTGGCCAGTCTCAAAGAGTGGCGAAGAGGAATGAGAGTTGAGCACATCACTGTTCAGGTCTGCTGATCATCTTGGGCTGGGCCAAAGGCCAAATTGGGGGACTCAAGGGGTGAAGTAGAAACAAGTCGAGTTTTGGAAAAGCATCTCAGCAGAATTTAACAGTCTGGTTGAGAAATGAAGCTAACATGCTGCTGGGATAAGGGATAGGATTAGAGTGCAAAGTTTAGAGCTGGGGTCTCGAGGCCACTGTTTCCGTGGAATGGGAAAAAAGGAGATAATAGTCTCAGATGGAGCCATCTGGTATGTGTACTGTTAAGGTTGAAGATGTGTGTTCATTGGAATGTGTAATCAATCCCTATTGTTTTATGATCTATCCTTTCAATCATCCATTGTTTGAACACATTGTATGATAGGAACGGTATATAAGTTAGTGCTTCTGAATGTAAAGTTAGAGTATTACCTCAGAATACCTGAGGCTGTGTCTCTCCCTGTGTAGGCCTGAATAAATTGATTGGACCTGTACCTGAGTCTCCTGTTCGATGCATCAACAAAGCTGGAAATTTCAGCCCAAATCCTGTCAAACTGTTACTTTGTCTCCAGGTCTGATCAGTAATTTATCTGCATCCTTTTCTATCTCTTCCAGTTAACTTGGTGGCGATTGTGATCCTGTCCCGAGGAAAGTGCGGTCTCTCCAAATGTATCACTGTCTACCTGGTGGGAATGGCAGTGGCTGATTAGAATTAGAATTAGAACATTACAGCGCAGTACAGGCCCTTCGGCCCTCGATGTTGCGCCGACCTGTGAAACCATCTGACCTACACTATTCCATTTTCATCCATGTGTCTATCCAATGTCCACTTAAATGCCCTTAAAGTTGGCGAATCTACTACTGCTGCAGGCAGGGCGTTCCACGCCCTTACTACTCTCTGAGTAAAGAAACTACCTCTCACATCTGTCCTATATCTATCACCCCTCAACTTGAAGCTATGTCCCCTCGTGTTTGCCATCACCATCCGAGGAAAAAGACGCTCATTATCCACCCTATCTAACCCTCTGATTATCTTATATGTCTCTATTAAGTCACCTCTCCTCCTCCTTCTCTCCAACGAAAACAACCTCAAGTCCCTCAGCCTTTCCTCGTAAGACCTTCCCTCCATACCAGGAAACTTCCTAGTAAACCTCCTCTGCACCCTTTCCATAGCTTCCACATCCTTCCTATAATGTGGTGACCAGAACTGCACGCAATACTCCAGGTGCGGTCTCACCAGAGTTTTGTACAGCTGCAGCACGACCTCGTGGCTCCGAAACTCGACCCCCTTACTAATAAAAGCTAACACACCATATGCCTTCTTAACAGCCCTATTAACCTGGTTAGCAACCTTCAGGGATTTATGCAGCTGAGCACCAATATCTCTCTGATCATCTGCACTACCAAGAATCTTCCCATTAGCCCAGTACTCTGCATTCCTGTTACTCCTTCCAAAGTGAATCACCTTGCACTTTTCCGCATTAAATTCCATTTGCCATCTCTCAGCCCAGCTCTGCAGCCTATCTATGTCCCTCTGCACCCTACAACATCCTTCGGCACTATCCACAACTCCACCGACATTAGTGGCATCCGCAAATTTACTAACCCACCCCTCTACACCCTCTTCCAGGTCATTTATAAAAATGACAAACAGCAGTGGCCCCAAAACAGATCCTTGCGGTACACCACTAGTAACTAAACTCCAGGATGAACATTTGCCATCAACCACCACCCTCTGTCTTCTTTCAGCTAGCCAATTTCTGATCCAAAGCTCTGAATCACCTTCAACCCCATACTTCCGTATTTTCTGCAATAGCCTACCATGGGGAACCTTATCAAAGGCCTTACTGAAATCCATGTACACCACATCCACTGCTTTACCCTCATCCACCTGTTTGGTCACCTTCTCGAAAAACTCAATAAGGTTTGTGAGGCACGGCCTACCCTTCACAAAACCGTGCTGACTATCGCTAATGAACTAATTCTTTTCAAGATGATTATAAATCCTGTCTCTTATAACCTTTTCCAACATTTTACCCACAACCGAAGTAAGGCTCACAGGTCTATAATTACCAGGGCTGTCTCTACTCCCCTTCTTGAACAAGGGGACAACATTTGCTATCCTCTTGTCTTCTGGCACTATTCCTGTCGACAATGACGATGTAAAGATCAAGGACAAAGGCTCTGCAATCTCCTCCCCAGATTCCCAGAGAATCCTAGGATAAATCCCATCTGGCCCAGGGGACTTATCTATTTTCACACTTTCTAAAATTGATAACACCGCCTCCTTGTGAACCTCAATCCCATCTAGCCTCGTAGCCTGAATCTCAGTATTCTCCTCGACAGCATTTTCTTTCTCCACTGTAAATACTGACGCAAAATATTCATTTAACACTTCCCCTTCCTCCTCTGATTCCACACACAACTTCCCACTACTATCCTTGATTCGCCCTAATCTAACTCTGGTCATTCTTTTATTCCTGAAATACTTATAGAAAGCCTCAGGGTTTTCCCTAATCCTATCCGCCAATGACATCTCGTGTCCTCTCCTTGCTCTTCTTAGCTCTCCCTTTCGATCCTTCCTGGCTAGCTTGTAACTCTCAAGCGCCCTAACTGAGCCTTCACGTCTCATCCTGACATAAGCCATCTGCTTCCTTTTGACAAGCGCTTCAACCACGGCTCCCTCGCTCGACAACGTCCTCCCTGCCTCACAGGTACATACTTATCAAGGACACGCAGTAGCTGCTCCTTGAATAAGCTCCACATTTCGATTGTTCCCATCCCCTGCAGTTTCCTTCCCTATCCGACGCATCCTAAATCTTGCCTAATCGCATCATAATTTCCTTTCCCCCAGCTATAATTTTTGCTCTGCGGTATATACCTGTCCCTGCCCATCGCTAAGGTAAACCTAACCGAATTGTGATCACTATCACCAAAGTGCTCACCTACATCTAAATCTAACACCTGGCCGGGTTCATTTCCCAGTACCAAATCCAATGTGGCATCGCCCCTGGTTGGCCTGTCTACATACTGTGTCAGAAAACACTCCTGCACACACTGGACAAAAACTTACCCATCTGAAGTACTCGAACTATAGTATTTCCAGTCGATATTTGGAAAGTTAAAGTCCCCCACAACAACTACCCTGTTACTCTCACGCCTGTCGAGAATCATCTTCGCTATCCTTTCCTCTACATCTCTGGAACTATTTGGAGGTCTATAAAAGACTCCCAACAGGGTGACCTCACCTCTCCTGTTTCTAACCTCGGCCCATACCACCTCCGAAGACGAGTCCTCAAACGTCCTTTCTGTCGCTGTAATAATCTCCTTGATTAACAATGCCACACACCCCCCCCCCCCCCCACCCCGCCCCTCTTTTACCATCTTCTCTGTTCTTACTGAAATATCTAAATCCCGGAACCTGCAACATCCATTCCTGCCCCTGCTCTACCCATGTCTCAGAAATGGCCACGACATCGAGATCCCAGGTACCAACCCATGCTGCAAGCTCACCCACCTTATTCCGGATGCTCCTGGCGTTGAAGTGGACACACTTTAAACCAGGTTCTTGCTTGCCAATGCCCTTTTGCGTCCTTGTAACCTTATCCCTGACCTCACTACTCTCAACATCCTGTACTCTGGCACGACATTTTAGGTTCCCATTCCCCTGCTGAATTAGTTTAAACCCCCCCCAAAGAGCACTAGCAAATCTCCCCCCCAGGATATTGGTACCCCTCTGGTTCAGGTGAAGACCATCCTGTTTGTGGAGGTCCCACCTACCCCAGAAAGAGCCCCAATTATCCAGGTTACCAAAACCCTCCCTCCTGCACCATCCCTGCAGCCACGTGTTCAACTTCTCTCTCTCCCTTTTCCTCGCTTCGCTATCACGTGGCACGGGCAACAACCCAGAGATAACAACTATGTTTGTTCTCGCTCTAAGCTTCCACCCTAGCTCCCTGAATTTCTGTCTTAAATCCCCATCTCTCTTCCTACCTATGTCGTTGGTGCCTATGTGGACCAAAACCTGGGGCTGCTCCCCCTCCCCCTTAAGGGTC